>NW_025920288.1:0-283100 GCF_902686445.1 Sciurus carolinensis | reverse complement strand
TTTCCTGATGTCCCATAGTTCTTGGAGATTCTGTTCATGATTTCTTACCATCTTCTCTGTTTGGGCAACTTTATTTTCAAGATTAAATATTTTGTCTTCATTGTCTGAGGTTCTGTCTTCCAAGTGGTCTAGTCTTTTGGTGATGCTGTCCATTGAGTTTTTTTCTTTGGTTTATTATTTCCTTCATTTCAAGGATTTCTGTTTGGTTTTTTTTTTTTGGTTGAAATGTCTTTGTTGAAATGATCTTTTGCTTCCTGTAGGTGCTCTTTCAGCTTATTTGTATTATCATTCATTGCCTGCATGTGCTCTCTTATCTCATCCTTTGCTTCATGAATCATCTTAATCATGTATAATCTGAAGTCTTTTTCTGACATTTCTTCTACCTTACTGTCATTGGATTCTATTAATATAGAATCTAGATTTGTTTGGATCATTTTCTTCCCTTGCTTTTTCATGTTTTTCATGTATCTTCCCCTCTAGCAGTGCAGACCTGGGGTATTGCAGATTTCCCCCTATGGACTCATAGTGGCCCTATAGGTTTCCAAAACCTTTTCTTTAAGGGGAGATCAGTATTAGCAGTGCCCAATTCAGACACTATGCAATCCTAGACCAAATAGCCCCTATGAGGACAATTATGAAATTGTCATAATAAGCAGAAGGAATTCAAATATTATCTTCAGTATAACAAACAGATTTGCAAGGTCTTCAGTTTCTAATGGAGGACAAAGAGGGTGCAGAGGGATATAGAATGTGGCTGTTAATGGGATAAGAAAGATTATACAGAATTTCTAGATAATAGAAAGGATGAGAGTGTAATCAAAAGAAATTGGATGTTAGCATGCAAAAGAGGGAGAAAGAGACTCTGAGGGAACAGGTAAACAAAATGGAAAGAGAGCAAGAAAACTAAAGAAATAAAAACTTAAATGTTTTCTATAAGGAGAAAAAAGAAAATCTATAGTACAACAGACATATAGTAATGAAACCTCCCAGAGTTCAGTAGCCCGATGCTTGAGAAGTACCTGACTATGAGCTTCAAGTCTCCAGCAGGCATCTCAGGATGGGATTTGCCCCACCTAAAGATCGGAGCTACTGCTTCCAGGATTATCCATGATGGCCACTGTGGCTTCCAAATGTGTTGGCAAATGGGAGCTGCAGCACAGGGTGTGGACGTGGTCAGCTGTAGGTCCTGGAGGTGGGGTGCAGTTGGTGAGGCAGGGGTCCTGGAGTTCATGTGTGTTTGGTGTGGTTGTGGGATCCTGGAGGCTGGGTGCAATCAGTTGGTCTGGGGTCCTGGTGATAGGGCGCAGTCAGTTGTTCTGGGGGTCCTGGTGGCAGGGAGCAGTCAGCCAATGTGAGGGCCCCAGAGGCAGGGGTGATCAGTCGGGCTGAGGAATCCTGGAGACAGGGCTCAGTCAGTCCTGCCAGAGGTCCTATGGTGCCTAGAGATAGCTCTACCAACTGAGCTATCTCCCCGGCCCCTTTCAAAATGGTGGCAGCCATGTGTAATCAAACCTGAAGGTACTGTAACAGTGAACTTTCAGGCAACAGCAGGCATTGGTGCTCCACTGGCGGTTGGTGATCAGTTTGCTGACTGTTGTCGGACGATTGGGCAGTGAACCTCATGCGCTGGGTGATGGATAGGTGTAAGGCAGGCGATGGACATGCGAGAGGCAGGTAAATGGCGGATGATAGGCACCTGACAGTGAGCAATGTGCACTCAAAAAAGGAGTCAATATGCTGGCAGACTGCAGGTCATCACAGCAGGCAAATGGGGTAAAACCAGGGAATTGATAAGCAGCAAAAAGTCCCTCAAAAGGAAATACATATCCTCTGCTTGAAACTGGAGTTACAGAGCGACAAGGAACGCAGCCTCCCTCTAGTCCACCATCTTGGATCCAAAGGACTGCTTGTATTCTTGATAATTGCCATTCTGACTGGAGTGAGATAAAATCTTAGAGTAGTTTTTTAATTTTTTTATTTTTACAGGCTGCATTTTGATTCACTGTACACAAATGGAGTACAATTTTTCATTTCTTTGGTGTACATGATGTAGATTCATACCATTCATGTAATCATACATATACATAGGGTAAAGATCTGTTTCATCCCATTGTCTTTCACATCCCTGCCCCTTCCCCCCTCTCATTTCACTCCACATAATCTACAGTTCCTCCATTCTTCTCTTACCCCCATCCCTCCTACCCCCATTATGTATAATCATGCACTTATCAGGGAAAACATTTGGCTTTTGGTCTTTTGCTATTGGCTTATTCACTTAGCATATTCTTCAACTCCATCCATTTTCCTGAAAATGCCATAACTTTATCTTCTTTATGGCTGAATAATATTCCATTGTGTATATATACCACAGATTCTTCATTCATTCATCTGTTGAAGGTCATCTAGGTTGGTTCCACAATCTAGCTATTTCTCCAATTAGAATGGCTATTATTAAAAACACAAGGAATAATAGAGTAGTTTTGATTTGCATTTCTCTAATTACTAGAGATGATGAACTTTTTTTTCATATATTTGTTGATCAATTGTATATCTTCTGTGAAGTGTCTGCTCAGTTCCTTAGCCCATTTATTGATTGGGTTGTTTTTTGATGTTAGGCTTTTTGAGTTCTTTATATATCCTGGAAAATTAATGCTCTATCTGAAGTGCAAGTGGTAAAATTTTCTCCCATTCTGTAGACTCTCTCTTCACATTATTGATTTTTCCTTTGTTGAGAAAAAGCTTTTCCATTTGAATCCATCCCATTTATTGATTCTTATTTTTACCATGCTGTTTTTGCACTTTAAGAGTCTTGTTAAGGAAGTCAGATCCTAAGCCAACATGATGAAGATTTGGGCCTACTTTTTCTTCTATAAAGCACAGGGTCTTTTTCTAGTGCCTATGTCTTTGATCCACTTTGAGTTGATATTTTTGTACAGGGTGACAGATAGGGGTTTAATTTCATTTTACTGCATATGGATCTTCAGTTTTCCCAGCACCATTTGTTGAACAGGCTATCTTTTCTCCCTAAGGTTTTTGGCACCTTTGTCTAGTATGAGATAACTGTATTTATGTGGGTTTGTCTCTGTGTCCTCTATTCTGTACCATTGGTCTCCCAGCCTATTTTGGTGCCAATACCATGCTGTTTTAGTTACTGTTGCTCTGTAGTATAGTTGAAGGTCTCTTATTATGATACCTCCTGCTTCACTCTTCCTGCTTAGGATTGCTTTTTCTATTCTGGGTCTCTTATTCTTCCAAATGAATTTCATGATAGCTTTCTCTATTTTTATGAGGTACATTATTGTGATTTTAATTGGACTGCCTTGAATCTGTATAGTGCTTTTGGTAGTATGGCCATTTTGACAATATTAATTCTGCCTATCCAAGAACATGGGGGATGTTTCCATCTTCAAAGGTTTTCTTTCTTTTTTCTTTCTTTTTTTTTTTTTTTTTTTTTTTTTTTTTTGCAGTGCTGGGGATTGAACCCAGGGCCTTGTGCTTGTGAGGCAAGCACTCTACCAACTGAGCTATCTCCCCAGCCCCTTTCAAAGGTTTTCTTTAATTCTTTCTTTAGTGTTCTGTAGTTTTCATTATAGAGGTCTTTCACCTCTTTTATTAGATTGATTCCCAAGTATTTTATTTATTTTTTTGAGGCTACTGTGAATGGAATATTTTCCTAATTTGTCTTGCAGTGGATTCATCACTGATGTATAGAAATGCATTTGACTTATGGGTATTGATTTTGAATTCTGCTACTTTTTTGAATTCATTTATTAGTTCTAGAAGCTTTCTGATAGAATTTTAAAAAATCTTCTAAATATAGAATCATGTCATCAGTAAATAATGGTAGTTTGAGTTCTTTTCCTACTTGTATCCCTTTAATTTCTTTTTTCTGGCTGATTGCTCTGGCAGGAGTTTCAAGGACTATGTTGAATAGAAGTGGTGAAAATGGGAATCCCTGTAGGGGGTTGAGCCATGTCCAGCATGGATGAGGGAAGTAATTTCTGTCAGAGGACGGTGGTGGCTATAAATTAATTTCTAATAAATGTATCTAATCAATAAATAGAACAGCCACTAATATTTTGAAATGGAAGGAGTGTGATGGATCAGGTCATACCAGATCTGGCATCCAAAAGATGGAGAAGCCCACCTTCACCTTTATTTATAGTGGTATAGGTAAAGGGTCCAAGATGGGGAGGGGCTTCTTCTGTGAGGGACAGAATGGGGTGGAGTTAGAGAAGTCATTTGCTTAGAGATTAGCATATCCTCAGGGGTTAGCCACCTCTGTACAGGGCCACCTACTTCCTGGCTGTCTGAAACAGTCTCTCAAGACTTCCGGTTTCTGGAAGTCAGAACTCTGTATCCCATGGCTCAGCCAAGCCTGATTAGCTAAACATGGGTGACTCCCCACACATCCCTATCTTGTTCCAGTTTTTATGGGTAATGCTTTCAATTTTTCTCCATTTAGAATGATGTTGGCCTTGGGCTTAGCATATATAGCCTTTACAATGTTGAGTTATGTTCTTACTATCCTTAGTTTTTCTAGTGTTTTGAGCATGGAGAGGTGCTATAGTTTGTCAAATGCTTTTTTTGCAACTATTGAGATGATCATATAATTCTTTGAGTCTGTTGATGTGATGAATTATGCTTATTGATTTCCAAATGTCGTACAAGCCTTGCATCCCTGGGATAAACCCACTTAATTGTGGTGCATTATCTTTTAAATATGTTTTTGTATATGATTTTCCAGAAGTTTATTGAGAATTTTTGCATCTATGTTCATCAGGGATATTGGTCTGAAGGTTTTTTTTTCTTGATGTGTCTGTGTCTGGTTTTGGTATCAGGGTGATTCTAGCTTCATAGAATGAGTTTGGAAGGATTCCCTCTTTTTCTATTTTATGGAATAATTTGAGGAGTATTGGTGTTAATTCTTCTTTGAAAGTCTTGTATAACTTGGCTGAGAATCCATCTGGTTCTGGGCTTTTCTTCATTGTTGGGCTATTGATGGTGTCTTCTATTTCATTGCTTGAAATTGATGTTTAAAGTGTGTATGTCCTCTTGATTCAGTTTGGGTAGATTGTATGTCTCTAGAAATGTATTGCTGTCTTTGAGATTTTTCTATTTTATTTGAGTACAGATTTTAAAATTGTTTCTAATTATCTTCTGTATTTCAGTAGCATCCATCATATTTTCTTTTTCATCAAGAATTTTCTCTTTCTTTTCAAAAGTATATCTAAAGGTTTATGAGTTTTATTTTTTTTCAAGCAACCAACTTTTTGTTTTGCCAATTTTTTGAATTGTTTATTTTGTTTCAATTTCATTGATTTCTGCTCTGATTTTAATTTTTTCTTGCCTTCTGCTTTTGGTGTTGATTTCTTTTCTTTCTTTTTTTTTTAAAGGGTTTTAAGATGTAATGTTAGATCATTTACTTTTTACGTTTTATTCTTTTAATGAATGAGCTTGATGCAGTGAACTTTCCTCTTAGCACTACCCTCAGTGTCTCAGAGATTTTGATATGTTGATCCTGTATTCTAATTTACCTCTAAGTATTTTTTATTTCCTCCCTGATTTCTTCTGCTGTCCATTCATCATTTAATAGTATGCTATTTTGTCTGCAGGTGTTGGAGTAACTTCTATCTTCTATTTTATTGTCGATTTCTATTTTCATTCCATTATGATGTGATAGAATGTAGGATAGTAATTTTGTTTTTTTGTAGTTGTTGAGAGTTACTTTGTGGCATAACATATGGTTCGTTTTAGAGAAGGATCCATGTGCTGCTGAGAAAAATGTGTATTTACTCATTGATGGATGGAAAATTCTACATATGTCAAGTCTAAGTTATTGATTGCATTATTGGGTTCTTTACTTTCTTTGTTTAGTTCTTGTTTGGAAGATCTCTCCAGTGGTGAGATAGGTGTGTTAAAGTCACCAAATCTTATTGTGTTGTTGTTTACTTGACTTTTTTTTATTGTAAACAAATGGAATATGTGTTGATTCTCTGTTTGTACATGGAGTAAATGCATACCATTTGTGTAATCATAAATTTACATAGGGTAATGTTGTTTGATGCATTCTGTTATATTTTTCCTTCCCCCACCCCTCCTACCCCTCTTTTCCCTCTATACAGTCCTTCCTTCCTTCATTCTTGCCCCCTCCCACCCCCCATTATGTGTCATCATCCGCTTATCAGTGAGATTATTCGTCCTTTTGTTTTTGAGATTGGCTTATCTCACTTAGCATGATATTCTCCAATTTCATCCATTTGCCTGCAAATGCCATAATTTTATTATTCTTTATGGTTGAGTAATATTTCATTATGTGTATATATATATATATATATATACACATACACATATACATATTATATATATTATGTATATATAAATATGTATATATACATATCACCATTTCTTTATCCATTCATCAATTGAAGGACATCTAGGTTGGTTCCACAATCTGGCTATTGTGAATTGAGCAGCTATGAACATTGATGTGGCGGTATCTCTGTAGTATGCTGATTTTAAGTCCTATGGGTAGAGGCCAAGGAGTGGGATAGCTGGGTCAAATGGTGGCTCCATTCCAAGTTTTCTGAGGAATCTCCATACTGCTTTCCAGAGTGACTGCACTAATTTACAAGCCCACCAGCAATGTATGAGTGTACCTTTTTCCCCACATCCTCACCAACACCTATTGTTGCTTGTGTTCTTGATAATCACCATTCTAATTGGGGTGAGATGGAATCTTAGGGTAGTTTTGATTTGCATTTCTCTTATTACTAGAGATGTTGAACATTTTTTCAAATATCTGTTGATTGCTTGTAAATCTTCTGTGAAGTGTTTGTTCATTTCCTTAGCCCATTTGTTGATTGAATTATACCATTTGTATTCTTGGTGTAGTGTTTTTTTGAGTTCTTTATATATTCTGGAAATTAGTGCTCTATCTGAAGTATGAGTGGAAAAGATTTTCTCCCACTCTGTAGGCTCTCTCTTCACATTGCTGATAGTTTCCTTTGCTGAGAGAAAGCTTTGTAGTTTGCATCTATCCCAGTTGTTGATTCTTGCTTTTATTTCTTGTGCCATGGGAGTCCTGTTAAGGAAGTCTGATCCTAAGCCAACATGTTGAAGATTTGGACCTACATTTTCTTCTATAAGATGCAGGGTCTCTGGTCTGATTCTGAGGTCCTTGATCCATTTTGAGTTGATTTTTGTGCAGAGTGAGAGATATGGGTTTAGTTTCATTCTGTTGCATATGGATTTCCAATTCTCCCAGCACCATTTGTTGAAGAGGCTATCTTTTCTCCATTGTGTATTTTTGGCCCCTTTGTCTAGTGTGAGAAAATTGTATTTAATTGGGTTTGTGTCCGTGTCCTCTATTCTGTACCATTGATCTACCTGTCTATTTTGGTGCCAATACCATGCCATTTTTGTTACTATTGCTTTGTAGTAGAGTTGAAGATCTGGTATTGTGATACCCCCTGCTTCGCTCTTCCCGCTAAGGATTGCTTTAGCTATTCTGGGTTTCTTATTATTCCAGATGAATTTCATGATTGCTTGCTCTATTTCTGTAAGGTACATCATTGTGATTTTAATTGGAATTGCATTGAATCTTTATAGCACTTTTGGTAGTATGGCCATTTTGACAATATTAATTCTTCCTATCCAAGAACATGGGAGATCTTTCCATCTTCTAAGGTTTTCTTTAATTTCTTTCTTTAGTGTTCTGTAGTTCTCATTGTAGAGGTCTTTCACCTCTTTTGTGAGATTGATTCCCAAGTATTTTATTTTTTTCAAGGCTATTGTGAATGGGGTATTTTTCCTAACTTCTCTTTCTGAAGATTCATCACTTATGTATAAAAATGCATTGAATTTCTGAGCATTGATCTTGTAACCTGCTACTTTACTAAATTCACTTATGAGTTCTAAAAGTTTTCTGGTGGAATTTCTGGATTCCTCTAAATATATAATCATGTCATCAGCGAACAGTAATAGTTTGAGTTCTTCTTTTCCTATTCATATCCCTTAAATTTCTTTGGTTTGTCTGATTGCTCTGGCTACAGTTTCAAGGATGATGTTGAATAGAAGTGGTGATAGAGGGCATCCCTGCCTTGTTCCAGTTTTTAGAGGGAATACTTTCAGTTTTTCACTATTTAGAATGATATTGGTCATGGGCTTAGCATAGATGACCTTTACAATGTTAAGAAATGTTCCCACTATCCCTATTTTTTTCTAGTGTTTTGAGCATGAAGAGATGCTGTATTTTATTGAATGCTTTTTTTGCATCTATCAAAATAATCATGTGATTATTGACTTTAAGTCTGTTAATATGGTGAATGACGTTTATTGATTTCCAGATGATGAACCAACCTTGCATCCCTGGGATAAAACCCACTTGATCGTGGTACACTATCTTTTTAATATATTTTTGTATGTGATTTACTAAGATTTTGTTGAGAATTTTTGTGTCAATGTTCATTAAGGATATTGGTCTGAAATTTTCTTTTCTTGATGTGTCTCTGTCTGGTTTAGGTATCAGGGTGATATTGGCTTCATAGAATGAGTTTGGAAGGGTTCCCTCCTCTTCTATTTCATGGAATAGTTTGAGGAGTATTGGAATGAGCTCTTCTTTAAAGGTTTTGTTGAACTTGGCTGAGAACACATCTGGTCCTGGAATTTTCTTTGTTGGTAGGCTTTTGATGACTTCTTCTATTTCATTGCTTGAAATTGATTTATTTAAGTTGCGTATGTCCTCCTGGTTCAGATTATGTAATTCGTATGTCTCTAGAAACTTGTTGATGTCTTTGAGGTTTTCTGTTTTGTTGGAGTATAGATTTTCAAAATAGCTTCTAATTATGTTTTGTATTTCACTCATCTCTGTAGTGATGTTTCCTTGTTCATTCTGAATTTTAGTGATTTGGGTTTTTTCTCTCCTTCTCTTTGTTAGTGTGGTTAAGGGTTTATCAATTATGTGCATTTTTTCAAAGAACCAACTATTTATTTTGTCAATTTTTTGATTGTTTCTTTTGTTTCAATTTCATTGATTTCAGCTCTGATTTTAACCTATTTCCTGTCTTCTACTACTTTTGGTGTTGTCTGCTTTTCTTTTTCTAGGGCTTTGAGCTGTGGTGTTAAGTCGTTTATTTGTTGATTTTTTCTTCTTTTGTTGAATGTGCTCCATGAAATAAATCTTCCTCTAAGTACTGCTTTCATAGTGTCCCAGAGGTTTTGATATGATGTTTCTTTGTTCTTGACAAATTTCTAAGAATTTTTTTATTTCCCTCCTGATGTCTTCTGTTATCCATTCATCATATAGTAGTGTATTATTTAATCTCCAGGTTTTGGAGAAGTTTCTATTTTTTATTCTGTCATTTATTTCTAAGATTCAGCCTTCAGTAGCCTGAAGTCTTGGAGGAACTTGATAATGCAGTGCTTCCAAAGAAAGCTGCCCCTAGCCCGCTACTGGGTCCAGGACTGGGGCTGGTTCTGTGTGGAAATCCTCTCACTGGGTGGGCCTGCTCTGAGAAGCTGGCTGTAGATAGGGCCTGCCACAGGAGGGAGCCATCCACAGCAGGGAGCCAGGCTGCTTGGGAAAACCTCTCCCTGTTCTGCCTTGGTCCCAGAAGCCGCCTGCAGGCCAGGGCCCGCTGCTGGGTCCGGGGCTTGGGGTTGGCTCTGTGTGGAAAAGCTCTCACTGGGTGGGCCTGCTCTGAGAAGCTGGCTGTGGATCGCACCTGCTGCCGGAGGGAGCCAGACTGCTTGGGGAAGACTCTTGCTACCCTGCTCCAAGAAGCTGCCCACTGTCTGGACCTGATGCCTGGGCTGAGCTTCACCCGGGGGGAGAGACTCACCCCATGGCTCTAAATTGGTCCAAGTCTCTCAATTCCTCCTCTTCTTGAATCCTGAGTTCTGGAGCGACAGGAGATGCAGTTACCCTCTAGTCCACCATCTTCGATCTCCTCTACTTGACCTTTGAAATTGAGGAGGGTTTGTTGTACATAGATGCTCTGTTATTTGGGACATAAATATTTATAATTGTTATATCTTGTTGATGTATGATTTCCTTAAGCAGTATGAAATGTTCTTCTTTATCCCCTCTAACTTTAGCTTGAAGTCAACTTTATCTGATATGAAGATGGAAACCCCTGCTTGTTTATCCAGTCCATGTGAGTAATATGTTTTTTCTCAACCTTTTTGCCCTCAGCCTGTGGATGTCTTTTCTTAGGAGGTGAGTCTCTTGAAGACAGCATGTTGTTTAGTCTTTTTAAAAAATCCAATCTGCCAGTTTGTGTCTTTTGATTAAGAATTTAGGTCATTGAAATTCAGGGTTATTATTGAGATATGATTTGTATTCTGGTCATTTTGGTTTATTTTTGTTTTTTTAACTTGACCTAGTTTCTCCTTTGATTGATCTTTCCTTTAGTGTAGTTCCTCCCATGGGGGTTTTCATTTTTTTTTTTTTTTTTAATTTTCCTCCTCATAGAATATTTTGCTGAGAATGTTCTGTAGTGCAGGCTTCCTATTTGTGAATTCTTTTAAATTTTGTTTATCATGGAAGATTTTTATTTCATCTTCAAATCCAAAGTTTAATTTTTCTGGATGTAAAATTCCCATTTGACATCCATTTTATTTCAGATGTTGATATATGTTATTCTAGGACCTCCTGGCATTGAGGGTCTGGATTGAGAAATCAGCTGAGATCTGAATTGGTTTCCCCTTATATGTAATTTGATTTTTTTCCCTTAGTCATTCTCATTATAATGTGCCTTGGTGTGGGTCTGCTGTAATTTTGTACATTTGGGGTCCTGTAAGCCTCTTGTAGTTGATTTTCCATTTCAATCTTTGGATATGAAAAGTTTTCTGACATTATGTCATCGAAAGATTGTGCATTCCTTTGGTTTGTATCTCTATGCCTTTATCTATTCCAGTAAATCTTAAATTTGTTCTTTTTATGTTATCCCATATTTCTTGGAAGTTCTGTTCATGGTGCCTTACCATCTTCTCTGTGCAGTCAACTTTATTTTCAAGAATATATATTTTGTCTTCATTGCCTGAGGTTATGTTTTCCAAGTGGTCTAGGCTGCTGGTGATACTTTGCATTGAATTTTTAATTTGGTTTATTGTTTCCTTCATTTCAAAGATTTCAGCTTGATTCCTTTTTTATAATCTCTGCCTCATTATTGAAGTGATCTTTCACTTCCTGTAATTTATCTCCAATACCATCCTTAACTTCAAAGATCAATCTAACTATGTACCCTCTAAATTCCATCTCTGACATTCCTTCTACTGTTTTGTCTATGGATTCTATTGTTGGAACATCTTGGTTTGTTTGAGGCACTTTATTCCCTTGTTTTTTTCATGTTGTTTGTGTGTCTTCTCATCTAGTGGTATGGATCTGAGTCAGTGCAGTTTCTACCCTGTAGTCTGATGGTGTCCCTGAAGGCTTCCAGTACTTCACTCTTAAGGGGGAGATCAATATTAATAGCATCCAATGCAAACAATACACAACCTTATTAAGACATCTACAGTTTTGTCACAGTAAACAGAAATGATGTGTTCAATTTTTGCATACAATGTAAACAGTAAGATAGCTAAAAGCATTTACCATTTCAAATGAGGGACAAAGAGGAAACAGAAGTAGTGTAGAATGTGATATTTATGATGGAGAAGGAGAAAAGACAAGTAAAAATTTATAGTAAGAGTGAAGGAGGAATTAATAGAAATTGACTGTTAGCATGATGGAAGTGAGGAAGAGAATCCAGGGAGACAGATAAGTGAGAAAAAAATATACAAATTTAAAAAAAAGGAAAAAAGTAAAAATATAAGAAGAAGTCCATCACTTTTAAAATCAGTCTCACAGAAAGTCTCAGGACATGGGCAAAATGCAGACAACTTCTCAGTCAGAACATAACCCAAATGGTGTCTACTCCAAATTCCAATTCTCTGAACCCTCTTGAGCCCTGTCTATTCTGTCCATGGTTTTATTGGCATTTTGGTGTTCTGCACTCCTACCAGAATCAGTCATTCTGCTTATAGCAATCTAAAATATTTCCAGTTTGCACTACTAAACATCTCAAAATTCCTCCCCTAAATTGCAAAAAGCTCCCCAAACTTCTGAAATAGTGGTCACAGCAAAGACCTCACTTCTAAGTATCACTTTCTGTTTTAGTCAGTCTTTTTTGCTACTGTGACTAAGAGACCTGAGAAGAACAATTTTAGAAGAGGAAGAGTTTGTGGCTCATAGTTTTAGAGGTCTCAATCCATAGATAGCATGTTCCATTTCTCAGGGTTCAATGTGAGGCAGAACATCATGGTGGAAGTGTGTGGCAGAGGGAAGCTGAGAGGGACTCCATTTGCCAGATATAACATATATACCCAAAGGCATGCCCCCAATGACCCACCTTCTCCAGTGATACCCCACTTATCACTATTTACCAATGACCATTTTTCCATATTTAGAGGAGCCAAACAATTCCACCAGAAAACTAGAACTCATAAATGAATTCATAAAAAGTAAAGTAGCAGGATATAAAATCAACACTCATAAATCTAATGCATTTTTATTCATAAGTGATGAATCCTCTGAAAGAGAAATTAGGAAAACTATCCCATGTTCTTGGTAAAGCAGAATTAATATTGTCAAAATGGCCATACTACCGAAAGCACTATACAAATTCAATGCAATTCCACTTAAAATTCCAATGATGTATCACATAGAAATAGAGAAAACAATCATTAAATTCACTTGAAAGAATAAGAAAACCAGAATAGCTAAAGCAATCCTTAGCAGGAAGAGTGAAGCAAGGGGTATCACAATACCAGACCTTCAACTATACTACACAGCAATAGTAACTAAAACAGCATGGTATTGGCACCAAAATGGACAGGTAGACCAATGGTACAGAATAGAGGACATAGAGACAAACCCACATAAACACAGTTTCTCATACTAGACAAAGGTACCAAAAATGTACAATGGAGAAAATATAGCCTCTTCAACAAGTGGTGCTGGGAAAACTGAAAATCCATATGCAGTAAAATGAAATTAAGCTCCTATTTGTCATCCAGCAAAAAACTCAACTCAAAATGGATGTAGGACCTTGGAATTAGACAAGAGATCTGTACATAATTGAAGAAAAAGTAGGTCCAAATCTTCATCATGTCAGCTTAGGACCAGACTCCCTTAACATGACTTCCAAAGCACAAGAAGGAAAAGCAGGAATCAATAATTGGGATAAATCCAAATTAAGAACCTTTTTCTCAGAAGAGGAAACAATCAACAATGTGAAGAGAGAGTGTATGGTGTGGGAGAAAATCTTTGCCACATACGCTTCAGATAGAGCATTAATCTCTGGAATCTATAAAGAACTCAAAAAATTTTACATCAAGAATGCAAATAACCCAATCAATAAATGGATTAAGGAAATGAGCATATACTTCACAGAAGAAGATCTACAAGCAATCAACAGATATATGAAAAAATGTTCAACATCTGTAGTAATAAGAGAAATGCAAATCAAAACTATGCTAACATTTTATCTTACCCCAATTAGAATTTTATCAAGAATGCAAGCAACAATAGGTGTTGGCAAGGTTGTGGGGAAAAGGTACACTCATACATTACTGATGGGGTTGCAAATTGGTGCAGCCACTCTGGAAAGCAGTATGGAGATTCCTTAGAAAACTTGGAATGGAACCACCATTTGACCCAGCTATCCCACTCCTTGGTCTATACCCAAAGGACTTAAAATCAGCATACCACAGAGATACAGCCACATCAATGTTCATAGCTGCTCAATTCACAGTAGCTAGATTGTGGAACCAACCTATATGCCCTTCAATTGATGAATGGATAAAGAAACTCTGCTATATATGCACAATGGAATTCTATTCATCCATAAAGAAGAATAAAATTATGGCATTTGCATGTGAATGGATGAAATTGGAGAATATCATGCTAAGTGAAATAAGGCAATTAAAAAAAACCCAAAGGCCAAATGTTTTCTCTGATAAATGGATATTGATACATAATGGAGGGTGTGGGGGGGTGGTTAGGGAAGCATAGAGGTGTCGGGGTTGCGTACGGACCCCTGGCCCTAGGTGGAGCCTGGCCAAGATGGCACCTGGCAAGCTGCCAGTGCAGTTGAAAAACTGCTATTCTGCACGTATACAACTAACTTCACCTTGAGGAAGTCTCAGTAATTGGTCAAGGCCTCTGCATGATTCTTGCGTGATTCTTAGGTGCTTCAAGTTATACCCATATACGTCTATCTTTTCCCCACATGTCGTGAATATTCTAATTAGTTGATATAACCTATATAAGTGACAATAACTTCCCAGAGGGGAGAAATAAAAAGAAGAAAAAGCTGTTAATAGGGAAGTTTGCCACCCATCACGTCTCCGGGTCGTTCTTGCTGGCGGGAGCGACAAGTGGTGCTGAACCCCGGGAATCTTACGTGCCGCGGAGAGGTGAGTGAGGTGAGCAACGGATCGGTGAAAGTGTGCACCCAGATCTGTCAGTGGACAGGGAGGTTTCCTAGAGACGATAATATTGTGATTGTGATAAAGTTCCTAGGAACGAGAGGTGAAAGTTTCCTCAAAAAATGGGGAACGAGGTTGCTAGATATCGAATGGAAGGTCCCTTGAAAGAAATTCTTAAAGCTAACGGCAGTCCCTTAAAGACAAAAACCGCTCGGGCATTTTTAAAGCAGGTAGAGGAGATTTCACCTTGGTTTCTGGAGGAAGGATTGCTAACTATCCCACAGTGGGAACACCTGGGGGAAGATTTAAAGCGTTGTCCGGTCACACTCCCGGGGACGTTAGCAGTTTGGTCTTTGGTCAGAACTTGCCTGCGCTCCCCTCGGGAGGCGTTACAAAAGGCAGTTGCACAGGGAGAGGAAGTGTTAGAAAAGGTAAAAGAAGAGTCACAAAAGGGCTCTGTTAGCGCTCAGTCAGATTCTGATGAGAGCGAAGAGGGACTCTCAGAGAAGGAGTTAAATAAAATTAGTGAAGAAACAAAGTGTTCCCAAGCTGGTTCAATTAGTCAACAGGCACTGAGGGAATTGGAGAGCATAGGACAACAGCTAGAAGACAAAGAAAAGGCGTTACAAGAGGCTTTAAAGGAATTGAGCTTACAAAAATATGCAATGGCGCAGTGGAAAAAGAAGGAGGAAGTGCTAACGAAACCGCAGATAGGACACAAAGAGAAAGCAAAGCCTGTGGCGCACTTCAAAGTAAATGAGGAAGTAACTCAGAAAGTGACTTGTGCTCCTTCAGCGCCACCTTATGGACGGCCTCCGCCCTTTAACTCAAATCACAGTAAGGAATGTTCTTGTTCAGAGTGTAAAATAAAAAGATGGAAAGAAATCTATGGGATTGAAAGAGGGTTTTACCCTGTTATGGAAGATCAAAATCAACAAAGGTTTCACCAGCCTTTGGATTTTAAATTGGTAAAACAGCTTAAAGAAGCAGTTAGTACTTATGGACCACAAGCAGCATTTACAGTATGTATTGTAGAATCTGTGTCTACCCTCTTTCTTACTCCTGACGATTGGAGCAATTTGGCAAGAGCAGTTTTGAGTGGAGGGCAATATATCGAATGGAAGGTTCAAAATCAGGATTTTTGCCAGGAAACTGCACGCAGAAATGCTGCTGCTGGTAATCCACAATGGAATCTAGAAATGCTAACGGGTACTGGTCAGTTCAGTGGGAATCAGATGCAGAGTCAGTATCCAGGGGCAGTTTATCAACAGATAGCTACAGCCGCTACCAGAGCTTGGAAGACACTGCGTGGCCCTGGGGATTTACAAGGTCAATTATCAAAAATAGTACAAGGACCTAATGAGCCCTATGCGGACTTTGTAGACAGACTTATGCAGGTAGCGGGTAGGATGTTTGGGGATGCAGACCAAGCTATGCCTTTAATAAAACAATTGGCTTTTGAAAATGCAAACAGATTCTGTAGAGAAGCTATAAGGCCATGGAAAAATAAGGATCTTTCTGCCTATATTAAAATCTGCAGAGAGATAACAGAGCCAGTGATTCAGGGTCAGGTTATGGCTGCAGCATTTGCTCAAGCCATACAAGCTCGCCCCAAAGAATGCTTTCAATGTGGACAAGAGGGACACATTAAAAAACAGTGTCCTCAAAGAGTATTTGGGAGAACGCTAACTACATCATCCTCAAGAAATATGGGGGGACCTAAGCCTTCTAAACCTCAATTATGCCCCCGATGTAGAAAAGGGAACCATTGGGCGAGTGATTGTAGATCTGTTGTTGACATTGATGGAAATTCATTGCCACCTAATAATTGGGGGAATTCAAAAAACGGGAGACCGGGCCCAGCACCTCGGGGCCCAAACCAAATGTACGGGGTGGCAATGTCTTTACCAACCAAACCCAGGTGGACTTATCCGCCATCAGATCAGAAGGTACAGTCCATGCAGGTCCCAGAAGGGCCACCTCAGGGAGCGCAGGACTGGACATCTGTGCCACCTCCAGACTCGTATTAACGCCCGAGATGGGTGTACAAATATTAGATACAGACTGGAATGGCAATATTCCCACAGACTCAGTAGGGTTGCTCCTAGGCAGAAGTTCTTCTACTCTAAGAGGTCTTATAGTCCACCCAGGAGTAATTGATCCAGACTTTCAAGGACAAGTTAGGGCTATGGTTTCTTCACCTAAAGGGATTACAGTCATTTCTCCAGGAGACAGAATAGCACAAATGTTAATCTTGCCTAGCCAGCATTCCTTATGGCCTAGTAAGGAGACAACAAGAGGAGATAAAGGATTCGGGTCTACAGGCGGACCCTGGGCTAATTTTACTATGGACCTTCAGGATAGGCCCATTATGCAGTTAACAATAGGACATAAACCTTTTATAGGATTATTGGATACAGGAGCTGATAAAAGTATAATAAGTGAAGCAGTTTGGCCCAAAGGTTGGCCTGTAGTTACAGCTAATCAAAACCTACAAGGTTTGGGTGTGGCTCAATCACCTAATCAGAGTGCTGCTTCGCTGTCCTGGAGGGATAATGAAGGCCATTCGGGGGTTTTTCAACCATATATCTGTAAAATACCTATTTCCCTATGGGGAAGAGATGTCTTAACTCAGATGAATGCTAAATTAACAACAAATATTTCGGGACCTGTGACAGAGATGATGAGGAAAATGAAGTATACAGAAGGCCTAGGATTAGGGAAAGAACAACAAGGGTCTTCACAACCCACCCCTCTTCCTCCTCCAAAAAATGATTTCAAAGGGATGGGTTTTATGTAGGGGCCACTGTTGTTACACCTATTCCAATAGTTTGGAAAGATGATAAGCCGCAATGGATTCCACAGTGGCCCTTAACTGCAGAAAAGTTACAAGCGGCTCATAAACTTGTTCAAGAACAAGTACAAACGGGGCATCTACAATCTTCTACTTCTCCATGGAATACACCAATTTTTGTTATAAAAAAGAAGTCTGGCAAGTGGAGATTGTTACATGACTTAAGAGCCATTAATGCACAAATGTTCCCCATGGGCCCCGTTCAATGTGGTTTGCCTTTAGTTACAGCCTTACCAAAAAATTGGCCTACCATTATCCTAGATTTAAAAGATTGTTTTTTCTCGATTCCATTACATGCAAAGGATTGTTGGCGATTTGCTTTTACTTTACCTTCTCTCAATCATGCTCAGCCAGATCAAAGATTTGAATGGACTGTACTGCCTCAAGGCATGACTAATAGTCCCACTTTATGTCAGATATATGTAGACAAAGCCTTAAAACCTACTAGGGAGGCTTTTCCTGAGCTAATGATTTATCATTATATGGATGATATTTTAATTTGTCATCAAGAGAAGCAATTTTTAGAAAAGGCATTGCAATTCTTAGTATCTACTCTACAACAATATGGTTTAAACATTTCTCCAGAAAAGTTACAGATGGGAGAAACTCAAGAATATCTGGGCACTAAACTTACGGCTACTATAGTAAAGCCACTAAAATTAACTATTAGAACTAGTGAACTTAAAACTTTAAATGACTTTCAAAAACTTCTTGGAGATATAAATTGGATTAGGCCATATTTAAAAATTACCACAGGGGAATTAAAACCTTTATTTGACATACTTAAAGGAGACCCTGATCTTTGTTCTCCTAGGACCCTTACTCCAGAAGGACAAAGAGCTCTTAATTTGATAGAACAAAGATTACAATTAAATCACACAGAAAGATGTGATCCATCCCAGCCTCTAATGTTAATCATTATTCCAGAACAACATAGTCCATATGGAATTATATGGCAAGGAGGACCTTTACAAAGTATTAATCTCCCGGCATCGCCTACAAAACAGTTACAGACATTTCCAAAAGCCACAGCTCAGTTGATATATAAGGGGTTGGAAGCCTGTGTTACAGTATTTGGAAGCCACCCTAAGATTGTTATTGTCCCCTATACCAAACTTCAAATACAGTGGTTAGTTCAACATGATGACGATTGGGCTGTTTTACACTGTTCAACTACAGCAACTTTTGATAATCATTATCCTAAACATCCTTGGATACAATTTTGTAAAAACACTCCTGTTATATTCCCTAAAATTACCAGAGCACAGCCTTTGCTAAATTGCCAAACGGTCTTTACTGATGGTTCAAAAAATGGAGTTGGAGCTGTAATAATTGGAAATAAAACAGAAACTATAATTCTTCCTCCTTCATCTGCCCAAGTAGTAGAACTTGCTGCAGTAGTTTTAGCTTTTAACATTATGATAAAACAGCCTTTTAATCTATTATCTGACAGTCATTATATAGTACAATCAGTGCCTTGTTTGGAGACTGTTCCTTATATCCCTGATGGGTCCGCTGTTGCTCCTTATTTTCGTACTTTACGTGCCTTAATCTTGGACCGCAAGTATCCCTTTTATATAGGACATATTAGAGCTCATTCTGGGCTGCCTGGCCCACTTGCCAGAGCTAATGCTAAAGCTGATAAGACAACAAAAACTGTTTTTGCTTTTACTATGTTAGAACAGGCTAAAATGTTCCATACCCAATTTCATGTTAATTCCACCACCCTTAAAAGAAAATTCAATATTTCTAAAGATGTTGCTAGACAAATTGTTAAAACATGTCAACATTGTGCTCCTCTATTGCCAGTACAGTCTGTTGGAGTAAATCCAAAGGGACTATTACCTAATCATATTTGGCAAATGGATGTTACTCATTTCTTAGAATTTGGAAACCTTAAGTATATTCATGTTTCAGTAGACACCGCTTCAGGGGTGATCATGGCCTCTGCTCACACTGGAGAAAAAGTTAAAGATGTTGTACAACATTGCTTACAAGCATTTGCAGCCTGGGGCGTCCCAAAAATCATTAAAACTGATAATGGGCCGGCTTACACATCCAAAAGTTTCTTACAATTTACACAAACTTTTAATATACAACTCATCACAGGAATTCCTTATAATCCTCAAGGACAAGGTGTAGTGGAACGCACTCATTTAACGTTAAAAAATTGTTTAATAAAACAAAAAGGGGGAATAGGTGCTGACTTTAGAGCACCTAAAGATAAACTAAATCTAGTACTTTTTATTTTAAATTTTTTAAATGTGGATAAGAATGGACATACGGCTGCAGAAAGGCATGCTAATCCCACAAGTACTCAAGTGTGGGTAAAATGGAAAGATATTCTCACAGGAACATGGAAAGGCCCAGATCCAGTTCTTCGGTGGGTCCGAGGGTCTGTTTGTGTTTTCCCACAGGAGCAGCAAACACCAATCTGGATACCTGAAAGGTTGACTAGACTGGTGCATCAAAACAACGATGAAGAACATCGTGCTGATAAGCGCCCTATTAATGATGACATTGACACCGGTGAAGACTCGAGACCTGTGGGCAATAATTAAAGCTTGGCCATATCCTTTACCGTTAACTAACACCTCCTCTACCCTTCCACCTTTGTTTTCTACAGGACCTAGGACTGGATTGCCAACTGTCATCATGGATCCCAAGGAAGAACCTTATAATTTTTCTACCCTTTCTCTGCCAGGCACCCTTTGCTTTGATATCTCTACCAATAACAAATTTGTTAATGACACTTCTCTTAGGCCTTGCATTCAATTACAGCGTGAAGTGCAAGGGTTATTTTTAAGACAGTCTACTGAAGGGATTGATTTCCAAGAAAGCATGACTATTACCCAGGGTGAAGTTACAGGGACAAGTAAGATTACTACTTCAGGGCAGGTTGTCTTTCTTGAAGGATTAATTCCAAAGCGACTGAAATTGCCATCTACTGGATTTCGTACACCTCGCATTTTCCCTCCTTGTGATCCCAAATTTTCTAGTCCTCCCATTTGGACAGGTTGTCAACATGCTAAAAAAGCAGCTCCTATTCAACATGGATTTTATTTCACCCCAAACTTTACATACCAACAATCTGTGAATGATTTTATCAAAAACCTTGTCTATTCTGGCTTTCGCCTTAGTTCTCTACGTATAAATCCTTTTGATAATTGGTTCCTATTTACCTCCCAAGCAGGATATACTAATCTTCAACCTTTGTTTGCTCTGAAAGGGGGTTCATTTAAGACCTGTTATTGGTATCGCACTTCAGACTATACTGGCACAGGCCCTTCCCAGGTCAGCAAGATAGCTTGTAACAATACAATAACATTGTATTCCACTCCTGTGTGTGTCTACCCTCCTTTTATGTTCCTATTAACTAATGTTTTCAATAGCACGACTCTCAACTGCTCTGGAACTGACTGCTATCTTTCTCAGTGTTGGAACGCAACCAAATATTGCCGAGCTGTCATTATGCGTATTCCTACCTTCTTGCCTATGCCAGTTTCTGTTACAGATGATGAATTGCCAGTATTGCTTTCCAGGAACAAGAGAGACTTTGGAATCACCGCAGCAGTCATTACCGCTATAGTTGCATCAGCGGCAGCTGCCACTGCAGCAGCTGTAGCCTTAACTACGTCTGTACAATCTGCAGCCACAATCAATAAGGTGGTTCAACAGACTGCTACTGCCTTATCTACTCAGCAGACAGTGGATCAACACTTAAAAGCAGGGATTCTTTTAGTGAACCAGCGAGTGGACTTACTTCAAGAACAAATGGACATTTTACAGGAACTGTTAAACGTGGGATGTATTTATCATCTGGCGGGACTGTGCGTTACACCTGTATCTTACCATAACCTCAGCTATGCAGCAGATTTGTCTAGAATCTTGTCTGTTCAGCTACGTACCAACTGGTCTTATGAATTTGATAATCTTACTGCTATTCTTAGATCTCAAATTGTTAGCCTTAATGCTACTAGAGTTGATGTAGCTCCAATGTCTGAAGTGTTAAATTGGTTATCCTCCTCTTTCAGTTTTATTAAGCAGTGGGCTGGTATGGGAGCATTATGCATGCTTATGATCATTGCTGTTATCTTCCTCTCACGCACTATCATGCGTGTGCGTCAGAGTCAAGCGAGAGATCGTATCATCTTCCATCAGGCCATGGCTGCCCTAGAGGCCGGCAGCTCCCCACAAGTGTGGCTCGCGAGGCTGGACCATTGACCAGACGGGTAAGGTAGTAGGTAACGCCGTACCAACCTAAGACAGGAGCTGTAGCATGCTCTACAGTTATCCGATGACGGGTAAGGACGGTAGTTGACCACTCCGCCTAAGACAGGCTTGGTCCCGAGCTTTTCTTTTAAAAGAAAAAAGGGGGAGCTGTCGGGGTTGCGTACGGACCCCTGGCCCTAGGTGGAGCCTGGCCAAGATGGCGCCTGGCAAGCTGCCAGTGCAGTTGAAAAACTGCTATTCTGCACGTATACAACTAACTTCACCTTGAGGAAGTCTCAGTAATTGGTCAAGGCCTCTGCATGATTCTTGCGTGATTCTTAGGTGCTTCAAGTTATACCCATATACGTCTATCTTTTCCCCACATGTCGTGAATATTCTAATTAGTTGATATAACCTATATAAGTGACAATAACTTCCCAGAGGGGAGAAATAAAAAGAAGAAAAAGCTGTTAATAGGGAAGTTTGCCACCCATCACGTCTCCGGGTCGTTCTTGCTGGCGGGAGCGACATAGAGGGACTTTGGATTGTGTAGAGGGAAATGAGGGCAAGGGATGGGGCAGGGGGAAGAAAAGATGGTGGAATGAGGCAAACATTATTACCCTATGTACATGTATGATTATAGGAATGGTGTTACTCTTTATGGTGTACAACCAGAGAAGTGAAAAGTTGTACTCCATTTGTGTACAATGAATCAAAATGCATTCTGCTATCATGTATAACTAAATAGAACAAACAATGAAAATAAATTAAAAAAAAATAAATTTCATTTACTTTTTCTCCTCTAGTGGGTGTCATCCATTCAGGAGCTTTGTAGTTTTTGTGTGAGTTCTTTTTTGTGTAGTACTTATTTAAGTATTTTCTGTCCTTCTGGCTTAGGGATCATAAATTATTTTATCCTTATCTTGAAAAGTTTTTACTACTTCAATTGTGAATGATTTCTTTGTTGAATATAGCAATCTTGATTGACATTTATTTCAGAGTTTGGATTATGGAATGCCAAGCCCTCCTGAATTTTAGAATCTGAGCCAATCATAAGCTGTCCTTATTGGGAAAAATGATCACAGTTGAGGCTCCAAGATGGTGGACCAGGAGACTGCATTCCTTTTTGCTCTGTAGCTCAGGATTCAAGCAGAGGAAAATCTGTTTCTCTGTGAGACAGTCTTTGCTGCTCTTCCATCCCCTGCAATTTACCCCATTTGTCCACCAGTATCACCACCCCTATCTGTCAGCATATCACCTGTTTTTTGAGTGCAAGTTGCTTACTGATTCCCCCCTATCATCCCCCATTTGCCCATTTGCCTTTCTCTTGCCTGCCCATCGCCTGCCTTTCACTTATCATTCCCCGCCTGAGGTCCACCAGTCAATCATCTGCTTTTAGTCTGCAGACCATCTGTAGACTGCCAGCGGATTGCCTGCTGCCTGCTATTGCCTGGAAGCCCATTGTCACAGTACCTGCAGGTTTGGTTACACGTGGCTGCTGCCATTTTGGGACAACAGCCAGGTCCTGCAGCACCCTGGTCTGACTTACCAGGCTCCACCTTCGGGACCCCTGACCTGCTCACCCCCCTCATGAGCTGGGCCCAGTCAGCACCCATGCTGTGACTCCCCATTTGCCAACATTTTGGAAGCAATTGCAGCCATCTTGGATAATCCTGGAAGACACCATCGTTAGGTGGGTCAACTCCCATCCTGAGACACCTGCTGGAGACTGGAAGCTCCCTGTCAGGTACCTCTCATGCATCAGGCTGCTGAAGACAGGGGAATTTGAATAATATATGACTGTTATAGTGTAGATTTTGTTTTCTCCTTTTTCAAAATTTTTTTATTTCTTTATTTTTCTTGCTTTCTCTGTTTTCCTTTTGTTTATCTGTTTCCTCAGAGTCTCTTTCTCCCTTTTCTCATGCTAACTGCCAACTTCTTTTGATTTCATTTTCACTCTTCCTATGATCTTGTACTTGTATATACTCTTCTTATCCCATTAACAGTTACATTCTACACCCCCATCCTCTTTGTCCACCATTAGAAACTGTAGACTTCATTGCAAATCTATCAGCTATACTGTAGATGCTAATTGAACTCATTCTCTGTTTATTATTACAATATTGTTAATTTCTTTATAGGGGCTATTTTGTTTAGGGCTGCATATTGTCTGTACTGGGTGCTGCTAATATTGATCTCCCCCTTAAAGAAGAGGCTTTCAAAACCTGCAGGGTCACTATAAGACTATAGGGGGGAAACTACAATAATCATGATCTGCATTGCTACAGGGGAGGATACATGAAGAACCTGAAAAAACAAGGGAAGAAAACGTTCCAAACAAGCCAAGATTCTATATTAATAGAATCCAATGACAGCATGGTAGAAGAAGTGTCAGAAAAGGAGTTCAGAACATATTTAATTAAAATGATTCATGAAGCAAAGGATGAGATAAGATAGCAAATGCAGGCAATGAATGATCACTCCAATAAGCAGTTGAAAGAGCAACTGCAGGAAGAAAAAGATCATTTTGATAAAGAGATATTCTGAAAAAAACCCAAACAGAAATTCTTGAAATGAAGGAAACAATAAACCAAATAAAAAACTCAATAGAAAGCATCACCAACAGACTAGATCACTTGGAAGAGAAAACCTCAGACAATGAAGACAAAATATTTAATCTTGAAAATAAAGTTGAGCACATTGAGAAGATGGTAATAAATCATGAACAGAACCTCCAAGAACTATGGGACATCATGAAAGGACCAAATTTAAGAATTATTGGGATTGAGGAAGGCATAGAGGTACAAACCGAAGGAATGAACAACCCATTCAATGAAATAATATCAGAAAACTTCCCAAACCTGAATAATGAAATGGAAAATCAACTACAAGAGGCTTACAAAACACCAAAATGCACAAAATTACAACAGATCCACACCAAGGCACATTATAGTGAAAATGTCTAATGTCCAAAATAAAGATAGAATTTAAAATGCTGTGAGAGAAAAGCATCAGATTACATATTGGGGGAAACCAAAACAGATATCAGCAAATTTCTCAGTCCAGACCCTAAAAGCTAGAAGGGCCTGGAACAACATATTTCAAGCTCTGAAAGAACATGGTTGCCAACCAAGAATCTTATAACCAACAAAACTAACCTTCAGATTTGATGATGAAATAAAATCCTTCCATGATAAACAAAAGTTAACAGAATTTACAGATAGAAATCCTGGTCTACAGAACATTCTCAGCAAAATATTCCATGAGGAGGAAATGAAAAACAACAATGGAAGTCAGCAAATGGAGGAACTACCCTAAAGGAAAAGTCAATCAAAGGAGAAACCAAGTCAAGTTAGAAACCAAAAATAAACCAAGACCAGTAATACAAAACATGTCTCAATAATAATCCTGAATGTTAATGGCCTAAACTCATCAATCAAAAGACATAGACTGGCAGATTGGTTTAAAAAGCAAGACCCAACAATATGCTGCCTTCAAGAGACTTATCTCATAGGAAAAGACATCTGCAGACTAAAGATGGGATAAAACACACCACACACTTGAACTCAGTAAAAATGCAGGGGTTTCTATCCTCATATCAAGTAAAGTGGACTTGAAGCCAAAGTGAGTCAGAAGGGCTAAAGAAAGACATTTCATACTGCTTAAGGAAACCATAAATCAGGAAGACATAATGTTCATAAATATTTATGCCCCAAACAATGGCACATCCATGTGCATCAAACAAATCCTTCTCAATTCCAGGAATCAAATAGACCACAACACAATAATTCTGGGTGACTTTAATACACCGTTGTCAGAATGCATGTGAAAATGTTTTCACCTCCAGAGTCCTATTAATAGAGTATGTTAGCCAGCTTTGGATTTTTGCCAAAGGAGAGAGAGAAAATTGTCTTTCATCATGGTGTTACTTTACATTTCTCTTTTTTAATGAGTGAAGTTAATTATCTTGTTACTAATAGCACATTTTATTTCCTTTTTCTATGTTCTGGAAGGGTTATGATTTTGTCAATTTACATGCTAGGGAGAATAGCTCTTTGTGATATGAGCTGTAAATATTTCCTTTATTTGTCTTTTTAAAAAAGTTTTTTTATGATGCTTCTGTCCATAAAAAATGATTTTTGTGTAACAAAAAGTAACAGTGAAATAATTTATGACTTGGGGATTTTGAGTAATGAAATGTTAGATAGTTCTTGCTAACTCTGGATTTGTAAAGAAAAAAATTTTGAATTTTTTTCTTATTTAATGATTGTGTTATTTAAAAAATATCTTTGGTACATATGGAATTTATCATGGTATATGAAGTAAAACAGGGATATTACTTTACTTATCCCTGTAATATTTATTGACTACTTCTTTTTCCCAGTGATTTGAGATGATGTCCTCTTTATACATTCACTTTATATATGTATCTGAGTGTACTTACATCTGGGCATTCTTTTTTGCTAATAGACCAGTATTATACTCTAAAATTAGGCTTTAAAAAATGCTTTAATGTGTTTTAGTGCAGGTCCCACTTCTATGTTTATTTTTTTCACTAAATTTAGCATCAGGTGATATAGCTTAAAACTGTTTTCACTGAGATTTTGTTAAATTTACAAATTAATTTACACAATAATATGGTCCTTCTATTTGTAGAAAGTTATTTTTTTGCTTCTGTGGTATTTTTTTTATTATTGTAAACAAATGGGATACATGTTGTTTCTCTGTTTGTACGTGGCTTTAAGGCATACCATTTGTGTAACATAAATTTACATAGGGTAATGTTGTTTGATTCATTCTGTTATTTTTTCCCTTCTCCCCCACCCCTCCCATCCCTCTTTTCCCCCTATACAGTCCTTCCTTCCTCCCTTCTTGCCCCCCTCCCTAACCCTAACTCTAACCCTAACACTAACCCCTCCCACCCCCCATTATGTGTCATCATCCACTTATTAGCGATATCATTCCTCCTTTGGTTTTTTGAGATTGGCTTATCTCAATTAGCATGATATTCTCCAATTCCATCCATTTGCTTGCAAATGCCATAATTTTATCATTCTTTATGGCTGAGTAATATTCCATTGTATATATATACCACAGTTTCTTTATCCATTCGTCAATTGAAGGACATCTAGGTTGGTTCCACAATCTGGCTATGGTGAACTGAGCAGCTATGAACATTGATGTGGCTGTATCTCTGTAGTATGCTGATTTTAAGTCCTTTGGGTATAGGCCAAGGAGTGGGATAGCTGGGTCAAATGGTGGTTCCATTCCAAGTTTTCTAAGGAGTCTCCACACTGCTTTCCAGAGTGGCTGCACTAATTTGCATCCCCACCAGCAATGTATGAGTGTACCTTTCTCCCCACATCCTCGCCAACACCTGTTGTTGCTTGTATTCTTGATAATCGCCATTCTAATTGGGGTGAGATGGAATCTTAGGGTGGTTTTGATTTGCATTTCTCTTATTACTAGAGATGTTGAACATTTTTCCATATGTTTGTTGATGGCTTGTAGATCTTCTTCTGTGAAGTGTCTATTCATTTCTTTAGCCCATTTGTCGATTCGATTATTTGCATTCTTGGTGTAGAGTTTTTTGAGTTCTTTATAGATTCTGGAGATTAGTGCTCTATCTGAAGTATGATTGGCAAAGATTTTTTCCCATTCTGTAGGCTCTTTCTTCGCATTGCTGATAGTTTCCTTTGCTGAGAGAAAGCTTTTTAGTTTGAATCTATCCCAGTTATTAATTCTTGTTTTTATTTCTTGTGCTATGGGAGTCCTGTTGAGGAAGTCTGGTCCTAAGCCGACATGTTGAAGCTCTGGACCTACTTTTTCTTCTATAAGATGCAAGGTGTCTGGTCTGATTCCGAGGTCCTTAATCCATTTTGAGTTTAGTTTCGTGCATGGTGAGAGATATGGGTTTAGTTTCATTCTGTTGCATATGGATTTCCAATTCTCCCAGCACCATTTGTTGAAGAGACTATCTTTTCTCCATTGCGTATTTTTGGCCCCTTTGTCTAGTATGAGAAAATTGTATCTATTTGGGTTTGTGTCCGTGTCCTCTATTCTGTACCATTGATCCACCTTTCTATTTTGGTACCAATACCATGCCATTTTTCTTACTATTGCTTTGTAGTAGAGTTGAAGATCTGGTATTGCGATACCCCCTGCTTCATTCTTTCTGCCAAGGATTGCTTTAGATATTCTGGGTTTTTTATTCTTCCAGATGAATTTCATGATTGCTTGCTCTATTTCTGTAAGGTACATCATTGGGATTTTAATTGGAATTGCATTGAATCTGTATAGAACTTTTGGTAGTATGGCCATTTTGACAATATTAATTCTTCCTATCCAAGAACATGAGAGATCTTTCCATCTTCTAAGGTTTTCTTGAATTTCTTTCTTTAGTGTTCTGTAGTTCTCATTGTAGAGGTCTTTCACCTCTTTTGTGAGATTGATTCCCAAGTATTTTATTTTTTTCGAAGCTATTGTGAATGGGGTAGTTTTCCTAATTTCTCTTTCTGAAGATTCATCGCTTATGTATAAAAATGCCTTAGATTTATGTGCATTGATCTTATATCCCGCTACTTTAATGAATTCACTAATGAGATCTAAAAGTTTTCTGGTGGAATTTCCTGGTTCCTCTAAGTATACAATCATATCATCAGCAAATAGGGATAGTTTGAATTCTTCTTTTCCTATTCATATCCCTTTAATTTCTTTGGTCTGTCTAATTGCTCTGGCTAGAGTTTCAAGGACGATGTTGAAAAGAAGTGGTGAAAGAGGGCATCCCTGCCTTGTTCCAGTTTTAAGGGGGAATGCTTTCAGTTTTTCACCATTTAGAATGATATTAGCCATGGGCTTAACATAGATGGCCTTTACAATGTTAAGGAATGTTCCCACTATCCCTATTTTTTCTAGTGTTTTGAGCATGAAGGGGTGCTGTATTTTATCAAATGCTTTCTCTGCATCTATTGAAATAATCATGTGATTCTTGACTTTAAGTCTATTGATATGGTGAATTACATTTATTGATTTCCTGATGTTGAACCAACCTTGCATCCCTGGGATGAAACCCACTTGATCATGGTGCACTATCTTTTTAATATGTTTTTGTATGCGATTTGCTAAAATTTTGTTGTGAATTTTTGCGTCGATGTTCATGAAGGATATTGGTCTGAAATTTTCTTTTCTTGATGTGTCTCTGTCTGGTTTAGGTATCAGGGTAATATTGGCTTCATAGAATGAGTTTGGGAGAGTTCCCTCCTCTTCTATTTCATGGAATACTTTGAGAAGTATTGGAATGAGCTCTTCTTTAAAGGTTTTGTAGAACTCGGCTGAGAACCCATCTGGTCCTGGACTTTTCTTTGTTGGTAGGCTTTTGATGACTTCTTCTATTTCATTACTTGAAATTGGTCTATTTAAATTGTGCATGTCCTCCTCGTTCAGTTTAGGTAATTCATATGTCTCTAGAAACCTGTTGATGTCTTTGAAATTTTCTATTTTGTTGCAGTATAGATTTTCAAAATAGCTTCTAATTATGTTTTGTATTTCAGTCGTGCCTGTTGTGATATTTCCTTGTTCATTCTGAATTTTAGTGATTTGGGTTTTCTCTTGTCTTCTCGTTGTTAGTGTGGCTAAAGGTTTATCAATTTTGTTTATTTTTTCGAAGAACCAAGTATTTATTTTGTCAATTTTTTGTATTGTTTCTTTTGTTTCAATTTCGTTGATTTCAGCTCTGAGTTTAACTATTTCCTGTCTTCTACTATTTTTGGTGTTGGTCTGTTCTGTCGCGTTCCTTCTGCCCGCAGAGAGAAACACGACACCTCAGTTGTTCATCAGAGCTCTTTATCCTCAGATGATCATGATGATGAATGAATTTACAAGGCAGTTACAGTCATATTTATATGAATCATGAGACAATCAGGTTACAGAGTACAATAGTAAGATTACAATATTACATATCAAAAGGTACATAGTGGGCACAGATACAAGAAGGTACAGAAGAACAATCAGTTATAGAATATGCAGGGAGAGCAAGATTACAATATAATACAATCAGAGTAATTAAAGAGCGCGTGCAAGCATGAGTCACTTTTGTCTAATCAAAGCAGTTCTTCTTGTCCCTGGCTTAATGCCGGGGCCGCTTTCTTAGATAGCATCTGCTGCTGGCTTAGTGCCGGGGCCAGTTCTTATGGTAGTATCAGTCATATGTTGCAAACCAGGCTGCCCCGGCTTAGTGCCAGTCCTTAATGTTGCAGTCTGTGTTGCCCCGGCTCAATGCCAGGGTACAGTCCTTGTTGCAATCTGTGTTGCCCCGGCTCAATGCCAGGGTACAGTCCTTGATCAGTGTTAGCCAACTGGCTCAGCGCCGGGGCTCCTTCTACAAGCAATGTCAGCTGTCTGTAGCAATTCTTTGTCTCAGCATCAGGGCTACACTGATGTCCTGCATCAGGGCCACACTGAAATCCTCAAGCCAGGCTAGGCTAGGATGGGGTCTGCAGCCCCCGACAGCTCCCCCTTTCTTTTTATTAAAAAAGAAAAGGCTTGAGACCGTGCCTGTCTTAGGTTGAGGGGTCGAGCACGTCCTTACCCGTCTTTGAATACTGTAGAGCATGCTACAGCACCCATCTTTGAATACCGTAGAGCATGCTACAGCTTCTGTCTTAGGTTGGTACATGGCCACCTCCTACATTACCCGTTATCGGCTTCCGGTCTAGCACTGCAGGTAGGTTAGGTAACAGATGAAGATGCTGGACAAGGCGATGGTGTAGGTCAGCATTATTGAAGGCACATAAGTAAAATCGGAGCTTTTCTTTGTGGCTGGAAAAAAGAAGAGGCAAGGCCGTACCTGCAGGAGAGACTGAAGCTGGAAAATAGTTATCAAAAGAAGATTAAACTTTGTGTTGGTGAATTATCATCATGGCCTGAATAGTGTCAAGTCTAAGTCTTATGAAATGGATTAATTTATTAAAAATACATGGCCCGAAAATCAGAATTAAGAGTAGGATGATAAGGGGGCCAGTTATAGTGGATAGGAGGGTGGTGAGCCAAGGAGATTTATAAAACCAATGCTCAAACCATCCTTGTTGGGATTCAAATTCTTTTTGTCTCTTAGCTAATCTCTCAGTGACTTTTTCCATGGTTTCTCTGACTACTCCAGTATGGTCTGTATAGAAGCAACATTGTTCTTTTATAGCTACACAAAGGCCGCCTTCACGCAAGAAGAGTAAATCTAAGCCTCTTCTATTTTGTAAAACAACCTCTGACAGGGAGGTCAGAGATTTTTCTAGTGCAGAAATAGATTTTGCCATAGCTGCTAAGTCTTCATTCATAGCTGTTTGCAGAAGTAACAATTGGTTCTCATGTACAAAGGCGGCAGTTCCAGTCCCTATGCCTGCAGCTATCCCACCTATGCCCAGAAGGAGGGCTATAGTCATACTAATAGGTTCCCTAGGGTATCGATTACGTCCTTCAAGTGACCCTAACACATAGTCGGATGTTAAATAGGAAATACTAGGCCATAATTGGATTAATACACAAAAATCGGAACTAAAGTTTAAAACTGTGGTAGATATGCAAGGAGTTAGTCCTGTACTACAAGCCCAATAAGTTCCACTTGGGCCCCAAAGATAATGGTTATCTTTATTATTATTAGCTAAAGTAAAATTAATACTACATAAATGTGAGTGAGAAGGGGGTATATTCCCTATCCAAAGTCCTTGTCCGGAGATTTTTGTGATGGTAAGCTTGGAGCTAGGTAAAATGGCACATTTAGGATCAGGTTTACTACTATAATTCCAAAAAATATTTATGGCAATTCCTTCATAAGGAGGACTGGAAGTAAGACACAACCAGCATTCTTTGGTTCGGTTAGGATAAGTATGATTAAGAGCATAAAAAGCACTATTGATTAGGTTAAATAAACGATTTTCAGAACTAAGAGTGGCAGGCATAGTTTTGAGTGAAATATCAGTTTTAGGATAAATAGAAGGAGTGATAATTGGGGCAATTGGTTGTTTAAATAAATGAAGTATAGATTGAGAAGGAGGTCTTTGATCTATAAGTACTGTATTAGGTCCTACAGCTATCAGAACAGTATTTTGTTGTAGTTTAATAGTGAACCAAAGGCCAAAATCATATCCAGGAGCATAAAATCGGAGACCCCAAGTTCTTCCTTTAAGCCAGTGGGGTAAATTATTTTCATTTTTTCCTTGATTAGAAAAGGAAATATTTAATGGATTGCAGAGAAAATTAGAGCCGCAAATGGTTTGTGATAATTTGGATGCATAACAATTATCTTTACCTGAAGGGGTAAAATTACGGTGTACCGTAATCCAATCCCAGGTGGACGAAGGGTTCCAATATGTGTCCCCTGTAGTTTCACATCCCCAGGCAGCACAGAAAAAGGACTCTATGTCCCCACATAATTTCTTTTGTTGGGGGTTTCGGCCATCTTTGGGGCAAACATAAAAGTCTGTGTTTCCAAGAAAGCATCTATGTTGTGGGTTTTGACACCCCTTATGGATCCACCCTTCTCCTAAATTATTATGGGGATAATTTTTTATCCTAATATTGGGATTTTTATTTTCTGGTGAATCCCAGGTGTCCACTCCAATAGTTAGTTGACATATGTCTGGGTGTAGAGTTGGTCACCATGTTCCGAGGGCATGTACACCCTCCACTGACCAGACTACTTTACCAGTCTGGGAATAAACTTGCCATGTGAGAGATATAGGGATGTGGGGATTAATTCCTGATGTCAGGAAGGGAAGTAGTAGATGTAGGATTACCCTCCGGAACAGTATCAGAGGTGTCATCTTCAGTGGAGGCTTGTGCAGGCACCGTGGTGATTCGTATCAGTCGTTCTGGGACCCACACTGGAACTTGTTGATCCTGTGGAAAAACACAAACAGACCCTCGGACCCTATGGAGAACAGGGTCTGGACCCTTCCATTGTCCAGTGAGGACATCTTTCCACTTGACCCATGGTTGAGGAGGGGAATTAGGAGAACTATGACGGTCAGCAGCTGAACGCCCATTGTCATCTGATGTTAAAAAATTTAAAATGAAGAGAACTATGTTAAGTTTATCCCTGGGGGATCTATAGGAGACTCCAATGCCTCCTTTTTGTTTTAATAATTGATTTTTGAGAGTAAGGTGGGCGCGTTCAATGATACCTTGGCCTTGAGGGTTGTAGGGAATTCCAGTTACCAATTGTATGGCAAATGTATCAGCAAAATGTTTAAAACTTTTAGAGGTATAAGCAGGTCCATTATCTGTTTTAATAATTTTTGGAATGCCCCAACAAGCAAATGTTTGTAAACAATGTTGAATAACATTGTTTACTTTCTCTCCGGTTAAAGGAGAGGCCATAATAACTCCTGAATATGTGTCAATAGACACATGGACATACTTTAGATTCCCAAATTCAGGGATATGAGTGACATCCATTTGCCAAATATGATTAGGCAAAAGACCACGTGGATTTACTCCAAGTGATTGAACTGGAATAAGAGGTGCACAGTTTTGACAATTTTTGACTATTTGTCTGGCAATATCTTTTGAAATAGGAAATTTTCTGCGTAGGGTAGTGGAATTTACATGAAATTTATCATGGAAAAGTTTGGCCTGTTCTGTAACAGAGAATACATAGGTTGCTTTAGTGGCTATATCAGCTAAGTTATTGCCTTTTGTTAAAGGTCCAGGCAGTTTGGTATGAGCTCTAATATGACCTACATAAAAGGGATGGGATCACTCATGGATCAATTGTTGTAAGCTATTAAAATAGGAGGTAATGGTAGAGTGTTGAGAAATATAAGGCACTGTTTCTAACACAGCTAATGAATTTTTAACATAACAGCTATCAGTAAGTAAATTAAATGGTTTATCTTTTAATAATTTAAAAGCTAGTATAACTGCAGCTAATTCAGCAATTTGGGCAGAAGAGGCTGGAATAATAGTAGTATGTACTTCTTTATTAATTATTACAACTCCAGATCCATTTTTGGATCCATCAGTAAACACTATAACACCTTCTATTATGGGATTAACCTTCGTTATTTTTGGGAAAATAACAGGAGTGTTTAAACAAAATTGAATCCAGGGATGTTTAGGATAATGATTATCAAATTTTGCATTTGTAGTACATTGAAGTATAGCCCAGTCTGTATCATTATTAATCAACCATAGTAATTGTTTAACAGTATAGGGAGTAATAATAAACCTTGGATGTGTCCCAAACGTAGAAATGCAGCTTTCTATGCCTTTAAATATTAGCTGGGACACAGCATTGGGGTAGGATTGAAGCACCTTAGAGGGAGAACTAGGCAAATTAAGGGTACATAAGGGACCCCCTTGCCAGATAATACCTGATGGACTGTGTGCTTCCGGAATGACAATAAATGACAGGGGTTGAGTTAAATCACAGCGAGATACCTGACAAGATTTTAGACGTTCTTGAACTAGCTGAATCGCCTGTCTGGCTTCAGGTGTGAGAACTCTTATAGAATTTAAGTTAGGATCTCCCTTGAGCAAATCAAAGAGAGGCTTTAGTTCTCCTGTAGATAGTTTCAGATAAGGCCTAATCCAATTGATGTCTCCCAATAACTTTTGAAAATCATTAAGTGTCTTTAAGTGATCTATTCTTATGGTAAGTTTTAAAGGTTGTACTGTAGTAGCTGATAATTTAGTTCCTAAATAGTCTTGTAAATTTCCTGTTTGTATTTTGTTTGGGGCAATAATTAGACTCCATTATGCCAATTCTTTGGTAATAAATATTAAAGATTCTTTTAAAAGGGCTATTTCTTTATGGCATAAGAGGATATCATCCATGTAATGATAAATTAAAAGTTGTTTAAATCTTTCTCGGGTAGATTTTAAAGCTTTATCCACATAAATTTGGCACAAGGTAGGACTATTAGCCATACCTTGGGGCAATACTGTCGCGTCCCCTCTGCCCGCAGAGAGAGACACGGCAAATGTCTGAAGCTTTGGAAGTTTATTGTGCACAGTCTTCCTTCCTTTCCGTCCCCTTCTCTCGCTCTCTTTCCCTCTCCTGCACTCCACTCCTCTCCCGCTCGGCTCTCGCCCGCTCCGGCCGCTTCTTCCGCTTCTCGGCTCTCGCCCTCGCTCGCACTCCCTTCTACTCCCGGCTTCAGCTACTGCCGCTGCTGCTGCTGCCGCCGCCGCTTCCGCTTCTTCTGTTCCGTTCCCCAGCTTCTTCCCCCTACTCTCCCACCCACCAGGCTTATATACACTTCAACCAATCAGGGGAGAGCACACGAGATAAACGCGGACAGCTGCAGGCACAGGATGGGTACACGAGGGGGGGCATGCTCTAATCACATCGTTGACTAGCCAATCATTGGAATTCGCTGGTTGTTTACTGTATAGCTGGCCGCTTTTGGCTCAGCGTCAGGCGCCATCTTGACCATGTCTAAGGCTGGGGGCTCTAGAAACCCCGACACAATACAACCCATTCAAATCTTTGATCAGGTTGAGCATGATTGATAGAGGGTAAGGTGAAAGCAAATCTCCAGCAATCATTTTTATGTAAAGGTATGGAGAAAAAACAATCTTTTATATCAATAATAATAGTAGGCCATCCTTTGGGCAGAGCAGAAACTAAAGGTAGGCCACATTGAATGGGCCCCATAGGGTACATCTGATCATTAATTGCTCTGAGATCATGAAGCAGTCTCCATTTCCCTGATTTCTTTTTAATAACAAAAATAGGTGTATTCCAAGGAGAGGTAGAAGGTTGGACATGACCTGCATCAAGCTGTTCTCTGACTAGATTTTGGGCAGCCTCTAATTTTTCTTTGGTCAGGGGCCACTGAGGTATCCATCGAGGCTTATCATCTTTCCAAATTATTGGAATTTTATCTGTTTCAGTGGCCCCTAGGAAAAACCCAGTCCTGTGGTATTAGTTTTTGGAATAGGTATACTTGGAGGGGAAGTATTACCTAGATTGTGCTTGCCTAATCCTTTTCCTTCTTTATACCCCATATGTTGTAACATATTTTTAATTGGGGTACCTTTATAGATTTGATCAGTAGTTAATTTAACATTCATTTGTTGTAAAATATCCCTTCCCCATAGGGAGATGGGTAAATTACATACATATGGCTGAAATATTCCAGAATGACCTTCATTATCTTTCCATTGTAAGGAAGCTGCACTCTGGTCAGGACTGGAAGCTACGCCCAGTCCTCTTAGGGTCTGGTTGGCTGTAACAAGTGGCCAGCCTTTTGGCCAGTCATTGGAAGAGATAATGCTTTTATCTGCTCCTGTATCTAATAATCCTGTAAATTCCTTTCCCCCTATGGTAAGTTTTAATAATGGACGGTCCCCAAGATTCATAGTGAAGCAAGCAAAAGGATCCCCAGTAGATTTAAATTCTTGAGATCCCCTAATTTTATCGTTTCTGGACCATAGGGTATGATTACTTGGTAGAATTAACATTTGAGCAATTTGATCTCCTGGAGATATTACTGTAATTCCTCTAGGAGATGAAACCATAATTTTTACTTTTTCCTCAAAATTAGAATCAATAACCCCTGGATGAACTATAAGTCCTTTTAGGGTAGGTGAACTTTTACCTAATAAAAGTTCAACCGAATTTTGTGGTATTTTGTCATTCCAATCTGAATCTATCATTTGAACTCCCATATCAGGAGTTAAGACCAGTCTGGAGGTGGCACAGATGTCCAGTCCTGCGTTCCCTTTAGTAGCTCTGGATTCCCTCCTTTCTCCGTAGGGGGGTACCATTGCCTTAGAACCTGTTGAATTACCCTGTAAATTTGTTGTGGGTCCCAGGGTAGGCCCTGCTTCCCGTTTTTTGTCAGTCTTGGGTTAGGTCCTAAATAATTACCATTTTTATCCTTAACTGATTGGCATACACTTGTCCAATGATTACCCTTTTTACATCTAGGACATAGCCCTGGTTTTAGATTTTTATTTTGAGTTTTATTAGGACAATTAGTTTTGTAATGTCCAAATTGTCCACAAAGAAAGCAAGTTCTGGAGGTTATTTTATATGATGGGTTGGTATTATAGGGTTTTTGTAACCCTTGTACAATGGCTGAAGCCAACACTTGTCCCTGAATAGTAGAATCATTTATATCTCTGCAAACCTTTAAATAGGCAGATAAATCTTTAGTTTTCCAGGGTCTAATGGCTTCCTTACACCATTTGTTAGCTTGTTCATATGCTAATTGCTTGATCAAGGGCATAGCTTGATCAGCTTCCCCAAATATTCGACCAGCTGTTTGTATTAACCTGTCTACAAAATCTGCATATGGTTCATTAGAACCTTGTATTACTTTAGATAATTGACCTTGTAAATCCCCTGAGCCTTGAAGAGTTCTCCAGGCTCTTACTGCGGCAGTAGCAATTTGTTGATACACCGCGGGAGGATATTGAATTTGAGCCTGAATATCATCATATTGTCCTTGCCCTGTGAGCATTTCTATATTCCATGCAGGATTTCCTGCTGCTGCATTCCTTCTGGCTGTATCTAAACAAATCTCTTGGTGAGTTGTTTTCCACATTAAATATTGCCCACCAGTCAAAGTAGCCCTAGCTAAATTCTCCCAATCTCTAGGGATCAAGTTTGAAGATGAAATAGTCTCTACAAGTGACATAGTGAATGCAGCTTGAGGACCATAAGTACTAGCTGCTTCTTTTAATTGCTTTATTAATTTAAAATCTAATGGTTGATGATACCTCTGATTTTGTGGATTTTCAAATACAGGAAAACAAGAATTAGTATTGGGTTCATGTTTCCACCAAGGTTGCTTTGAGGGGTTTTCTGGGTAATATGGATTATATTCAGGAAGAGGTACCTTAGGAGGTTCCTCAGGTCCCGAGGGGGCAGGAGGAAAGAAATTGGGCTGTATATTAGAACCATAGGATGGTGGAACTAATTGTGGCACTTTAAAACTAAAGTCTTTAAGTGAAGGATACAATTTCTTACCACTAGGTGGTGCCGACTGTATATTGTCGGCTCTTGGTTTAGGTTCCTCATCTGATAATTCCTCCCCTGACTCAGAATGGTTAGATTTAATGGGAGGAAAGGAACACAATGACCTTTGTTCCTTCACTTCCTCTAGGATATTATTTCCTTCATCTAGAGGGGGTTGAAATTTCTCTTTTTTCTTTGAAGTTAAACAGTCTTTTACAAGAGACCATATAGCTAAAGTGCCAGCAGGTAATTTTTCTTGTTGATCAATTTTAAATAATTCTTCACCCAATTGTTCCCATTGTGGGATATCTAATAATCCTGTATCTAAAAACCAAGGAGATATAATTTCTACTGTTTGTAAAAATTTCCTTGCCGTTGAGGCTTTTAAAGGTGTACCATTAATTCTTAAAAGAGCATTTAAAGGCCCTTCCATACGAGCTCTAGACATTTCTGAACCCATATTCTAGTTGTTTTGTCTAATTGAATCGGCGCAAAGAAAAGAGACACCAGTTTAATAAATCAGTTTTATTGCGTCCTTCCTATTTTTTGTTCCTTTATTCTATAGCTATTATGGCAGCCTTTTGCGTGCCCTTGGACTTTTTAATAAGTCCTGATCGCTTTTTTGCGATTGTAATCACTTATTATTACTTTTAATTGGACCGTTTTACACGTGTCCTTTTTTAATTATTATAATGTCCCTGGACTACCTTTCTCTGTTTAATTGCTTTGTAATGTCCCCGGACCACCCTCCGTGTGTCCTAATTGTCGCGAACTTTCACTTTAATTGGACTACTTTTCGTATGTCCTGATAATTATAATGTAATGTTAAGGCTGCCTTTATTTCTTTTATATCATTTATCTATAAGACTTATAATTACATTAATCTTAAAAATTTAATCTTAAAAACTATTTAAAACTTTAATCTTAAAAACTTTATTATAACTTTAACCTTAAAAATATTTATTCTTAAAAACTTACTATAATATTAATCTTAAAAAACTTAAACTTAAAAACTATTTTAAAAACTTTAACCTTAAAAACATTTAATCTTAAAAACTTATAATATTAGTCTTAAAAAACTTAAACTTAAAAACTTACTATAATATTAATCTTAAAAAACTTAAACTTAAAAACTTATAATATTAATCTTAAAAACTTAATGTTAAAAAATTTATTATAATTTTAATCTTAAAAACTTACCTAGGTAGTTGCTTTGTTCCCGGGTTTCGGCACCAGAATGTCGCGTTCCTTCTGCCCGCAGAGAGAAACACGACACCTCAGTTGTTCATCAGAGCTCTTTATCCTCAGATGATCATGATGATGAATGAATTTACAAGGCAGTTACAGTCATATTTATATGAATCATGAGACAATCAGGTTACAGAGTACAATAGTAAGATTACAATATTACATATCAAAAGGTACATAGTGGGCACAGATACAAGAAGGTACAGAAGAACAATCAGTTATAGAATATGCAGGGAGAGCAAGATTACAATATAATACAATCAGAGTAATTAAAGAGCGCGTGCAAGCATGAGTTACTTTTGTCTAATCAAAGCAGTTCTTCTTGTCCCTGGCTTAATGCCGGGGCCGCTTTCTTAGATAGCATCTGCTGCTGGCTTAGTGCCGGGGCCAGTTCTTATGGTAGTATCAGTCATATGTTGCAAACCAGGCTGCCCCGGCTTAGTGCCAGTCCTTAATGTTGCAGTCTGTGTTGCCCCGGCTCAATGCCAGGGTACAGTCCTTGTTGCAATCTGTGTTGCCCCAGCTCAATGCCAGGGTACAGTCCTTGATCAGTGTTAGCCAACTGGCTCAGCGCCGGGGCTCCTTCTACAAGCAATGTCAGCTGTCTGTAGCAATTCTTTGTCTCAGCATCAGGGCTACACTGATGTCCTGCATCAGGGCCACACTGAAATCCTCAAGCCAGGCTAGGCTAGGATGGGGTCTGCAGCCCCCGACACTGTTCTTCTTTTTCTAGGGCTTTGAGCTGTAGTGTTAGGTTGTTTATTTGTTGAGTTTTACTTCTTTTATTAAATGCGCTCCATGAAATAAATTTTCCTCTAAGTACCGCTTTCATAGTGTCCCAGAGATTTTGATATGATGTTTCTTTGTTCTCATTGACCTCTAATAATTTTTTAATTTCCTTCCTAATATCTTCTGTTATCCATTCATCATATAATAGTATATTGTTTAATCTCCAGGTGTTGGAGTAATTTCTGTTTTTTACTCTTTCATTTATTTCTAACTTCAATCCATTATGATCTAATAGAATTCAAGGTAGTGTCACTATCTTCTTGTATTTGCTGACATTAGCTTTGTGGCATAATATATGGTCTTCTTTAGAGAAGGATCCATGTGCTGCTGAGAAGAAAGTGTATTCGCTCTTGGTTGAATGGTATATTCTATAAATGTCTGTTAAGTCTAAATTATTGATTGTTTTATTGAGATCTATGGTTTCTTTGTTCAATTTTTGTTTGGAAGATCTGTCCAGTGGTGAGAGAGGCATGTTAAAATCACCTAGTATTACCGTATTATGGTCTATTTGATTTCTAAAATTGAGAAGGATTTGTTTAACATCCATGGATGAGCCACTGTTTGGGGCATAGATGTTTATGATTGTTATATCTTGCTGATTTATGCTTCCCTTAAGCAGTATGAAATGTCCTTCTTTATCCCTTCTGACTAACATTGGCTTGAAGTCCACATTATCTGAAATGAGGATGGATACTCCAGCTTTTTTGCTGGGTCCATGTGCATGGTATGTTTTTCCCCGTCCTTTCACCTTTAGTCTATGGGTATCTCTTTCTATGAGGTGAGTCTCTTGCAGGCAACATATTGTTGGATCTTTCTTTTTAATCCAATCTGCCAGTCTATGTCTTTTGATTTACGAATTCAGGCCATTAACATTCAGGGTTATTATTGAGATATGATTTTTATTCCCGGTCATTTGGTTCATATTTAAAATTTTATTTATTTATTTATTTATTTTTTGACACATCTTGGTTCCTCCTTTATTTGACAGTTCCTTTAGGGTATTTCCTCCCTTTGCTGATTTGCTTCTTTGCTTTTTATCTCTTCCTCATGAAATATTTTGCTGAGAATGTTCTGTAATGCTGGCTTTCTTTTTGTAATTCTTTTAGCTTTTGTTTATCATGGAATGATTTTATTTCATCGTCAAATTTGAAGGTAAGTTTTGCTGGGTATAAGATTCTTGGTTGGCATCCATTTTCTTTCAGAGCTTGAAAAATGTTGTTCCAGGTCCTTCTAGCTTTTAGGGTCTGGATTGAAAAATCTGCTGATATCCGTATTGGTTTCCCCCTGAATGTAATTTGGTTCCTTTCTCTCACAGTCTTTAAAATTCTGTCTTTATTTTGTATGTTCGGTATTTTCATTATAATGTGCCTTGGTATGGGTCTGTTGTAATTTTGTGTATTTGGTGTACTATAAGCCTCTTGAACTTGATTTTCCATTTCATTCTTCAGATTTGGGAAATTTTCTGATATTATTTCATTGAATAGATTGTTCATTCCTTTGGTTTGTTTCTCTAAGCCTTCCTCAATCCCAATAATTCTCAAATTTGGCCTTTTCATGATATCCCATAGTTCTTGGAGATTCTGTTCATGATTTCTCACCATCTTCTCTGTTTGTTCAACTTTGTTTTCGAGGTTAAATATTTTGTCTTCAATATCTGAAGTTCTGTCTTCCAGGTGTTCTATCCTATTGGTTATGCTTTGTATGGAGTTCTTAATTTGGTTTATTGTTTCCTTCATTTCAAGGATTTCTGTTTGGTTTTTTTTCAATATCTCTAACTCTTTATTGAAATGATCTTTTGCTTCCTGAATTTGCTCTGTTAACTGTCGATTGGTGCGATCATTCAATGCCTGCATTTGCTCTTTCATCTCATCATTTGCTTCCCTAATCATTTTAATTATGTACATTCTGAACTCCCTTTCTGTCATTTCTTCTGCCATGCTGTCGTTGGATTTTATTGATGTAACATCTAGATTTGTTTGGAGCATTTTCTTCCCTTGTTTTCTCATATTGTTCAGGAATCAGTGGGTCATTAAGATATTGCAGATTTCCTCTATCAACTTATAATGTCCCTGAAGATTGCTAGTATATCCCCTCTTATCCTTCAGTAGCCTGAAGTCTTGGAGGAGGTTGATAATGCGGAGCTCCACGAAGAATCTGCCTCTCTAGGGGTGGTGACCCTCAGGTGGCGTATATTCCCTGCTAGTGGGCAGAGGTGCCTCCACTTGTTGACCAATGGTCATCCAATGAGGAACTAGGCTGTGGGCTGAGGCAAGGCCTGTTTGTGCCTGTGTCTCTGGTTTTACCGTCCCTGTGGGAAAACCTCACCCGGCAGGGAAGACTCGCCCGGTGGGGAAATCTCGCTGGTCAGTTCCCCTCCTAGAGGTTCCCCTCAATCTACAACTACTGCCAGGGCTGGGCTGTCTCCTCTGCAATGTTCACAGGGGCCCGGACCTACCTCCTGGGCCTGGGATCCTCACCCTTCGCAGGCGAATCTTTTTAGGCTGCCTCTCCCAGAGAATTTGCCCGCAGTCCTGGCAACTTCGCTCCGCCCCTAGGCATGTCTCCGTGTGGCTCTTCCAGCAAGAAGCCACCTAGCTCCTGGGACCCTGCTCTGCACCTAATCACCTGGCTATGCGGCCCCTCCTCTGAGCCACCACCTGGAGCCCCATACAATAGCTCCGAGACCCAGAGACCCACCACACACCTCCTTCTCCGGACAGCCTCCCGGTTTCCGATGCAGTCACTAGGAGTCCAAGCATCTCACTTCACGTCTCCTCCTCCCGCCAATCACCCTTAGCCCTAGGCAGTCACTCCAAGTCCAAGTGACCCACCCTGTTCCTCCTCCTCCTCCTCAGGGTAGCCCCCCGGGTGTTCAGGAGCGGTGGCTCCGAGACCAAGTGACCCACGGCGCTCCTCCTCCAGGCAGACCACCAGTGTTCAGGAGCGGTCGCTTTTAGTCCAATCAACTCACCACTCGCCTCCTCCTCTGGCAACCACCTGTGGCTCTGATGCAGTCACTCCTAGACCAAGCGACCTGCCGTGCTCCTCCTCTTTCTCTGGGCAGCCCCCCGGTGTTCAGAAGTGGTCGTTCTGAGTCCAAACAGCTCGCCACGCAGCTCCTCCTCAGGCAGCCACCCGGAGCTCCAGTGGTTGCTCCGAGTCCAAGCGCTGTGCTGAGCCGCCTCCTCTACGATGTTCCCAGTTGTCCGTGTTTACCGCTCCAGCTGGGGGAGGGGCGTCTCGCCAAGCAACTCTACTTCACAAAGTTCCCTGCTGTCCGGGGCTACCGCCCCATCCAGGATGCCTCCCCAACGGGAGAGATTCACACGGCGGCTTTGAGTTGATCCCAAGTCTCTCACTATCTCGTCTTTTGAATCTTGTGTCCTGGAGCAACGTGAAGTGCAGCTGCCCTCTAGTCTGCCATCTTGAAAACTTCACTTCTGTGGTATTTTAATTTTTATTTTTAATAGGTCTCTCATTTTTCTTGACAATTATATTAATATATTTTTTGTTACTGTTATATATGAAATCTTTTCTTCCATTAAATCTTCCAAAAGATTGGTTGAATATATGCAAACTACTGATTTTTGTATTTTGGTTTTGTATTTGGTAATCTAATTGAGATATCTTATTATTTGTAGTAGCTGATAATAAAATATCTTGAATTGAAAAAAAAAGAATAGCAAAAACTGACAAATAGGACTGCATCAAATTAAAAAGAAACTGCACTGCAAAGGCAACAATCAACAGAGAGAAAATACAGCCTACAGAATGGGAGAAAATCTCTACCAACTATCCATCTGACAGAGGATTCATGTCCAGAATATATAAAGAACTCAAAAATTTAACACCAAGGAACAGCAATTCACTGAATACATGGGCAAATGAGCTGATCAGATACTTCTCAAAAGAAGTATAAATGGCCAATAAATTTATGAAAAAATTTTACTCAACATCATTAGCCATCAGTGCAATGCAAATTAAAATTACATTGAGATTCACCTCACCCCAGTCAGAAAACAAAAAATAGCAAATGCTGTTGAGGATGTGGGGAAAAAGGAACCCTTACACAGTGTTGACAAAGATATAAATAAGTGCAGTCATGGAAAAAGTATAGCAGTTCCTCAAAAAATTAAAAATAGAAGTAACCCATGATCTAGGTACACTCCTTGTAGGAACCCTTACACAGTGTTGACAAAGATATAAATAAGTGCAGTCATGGAAAAAGTATAGCAGTTCCTCAAAAAATTAAAAATAGAAGTAACCCATGATCTAGGTACACTCCTTGTATATCAAGGGTATTCCTTTGATCTCCAAAAGAATCAGGATAAAAAAGAGATACCAGTATATCCATTTTTTTGTGCTACTTTTCACAAGAGACAAGTTATGGAACCAGCCTAGATGCACATCCACAGATGAGTGGATAAAGGATATGTAGTATAAGTACACACAGAGTATTATTGTCCCATGAAGAAATACAAAATCATGCCATTTTCAGGAAAATGGATGGAACTGGAGATAATCCTATTAAGAGAACTAAGCCAGACTCCTAAAGACAAGTTTTATGTGTTTTCTCTCATATGTGGAAATTAATGAAAAAGAAAAAGACCTTAAAGAAGAAGAATTTTTATGAAAGAGGAAGGGGACAAAGGGGATGTGTGCAGGAGTGGTAAAAAGTTGTAGGGAGAGGAATACAAAAACAACATGTTGTAACCATGTACAAAAATGTCACAAACAAATTCATTGATTTGTACAATTACTATGTACTAATTTAATTAACTAATAAATTAAACTCTCCATGGTAAACTATTCCCAGAATTCCTAGGAATATTTTGACTGGGGTACCTGTAGCCACTTCACTTTTGGCAGGACTTTTTCTTGAACTATTAATTGAGCTCATTAGCATGTTATGGTGTTTTTGGTGAATTCACTTTTGGGTTCCCCATGCTTATTTGACTGGCATGCCTGAGATAAAATATTTCTTGGGAGCTTCTTTTTATTTTAAAAAAATATGAAAATAAGTGCCCTGTGAATGATTTAAATTTTTTTAAAAATTTTATTTGTTCTAATTAGTTGTACATGACAGTAGAATGCATTTATACATTTTGATATATCATCCATAAACAGAGTGTAATCTCATTTTTCTGATTGTACATATTGCAGGATCACATCAGTCATGCAGTCATACATGTACATGAGGTAATAATGTCTGTTCAAGTCTACTATCATTCCTTCTCCCATACTCCTTCCCCTCCCTTCACTCCCTTCTACATAAGGTAAAGTAACTCTATTCTTCCCTATCTCCCCCGCCATTGCCACTGTGAATTAGCTTCCACATAGCAGAATTTGGTGATAATTTTTAAACTGCAATGGCAAAGTGTGTGTGTGTGTGTGGGGGGGGCATTTAATATTACTAAATTGGTTTCTTTTATGCTAAACTAGAGGCCTTGAGTAACAACAACAGCAAAAGATAAAGTACATATGAACTTCTGACTGGAGATATATAAAATATAATATGGAAAATATTTTAAAATTTAAAGGAAGTTCTTTCTATAATGCTTGAAACCTGCAACAAATCAAAACAGGAAGGAAAGCTCAAGAGAGGCATCCCAATGGGTGGGTATAGGAAGTGTTCTTTGCCTTACTCATTGAAGGATTATATTTGATTACAGAGCATGTTAATGTTATGGTGAGATTGCAATAAATCACCAAATCAATCTTGATGCAGGAGATGGAACCATCTTTATTCACCAGCAGGCCATCCAGATTTATCAACTGGCAGGATGAGGGCAAGCTTCAAGTTTGCACTTTTCGATCCCCTCCAGGGGTTAGAGCACACCTTTTATACCGTAAGTAAAGCATGTAAGTTCATCAATCATAAGTGACTGTTGTTATGATTCAAAACCATAAACAAAAATCATTAGCAGAAGGGGAAGTGGGTAAAAACAACACTTCTTGAGTACAAGTTAAAGAATGGTTATTAACATCTAGACAAACATTAACATTCTATGTTGTTAGGATACATTGCCCAAGAAAAATGGGAACCAAAAAGAGATCAATTTTACATTGTATAAGAATTGCCATTTTGTGTTGCCAAACATGTTATGCCAAGTAACTGTCAATGGGTACAGAGGCAGGGTTTTTTTGATAGGAGAAACTTTTCTTGTATTACATGGAGTCTCAGGATAAAATGCTGTCTGTTTGATCATTGCCCATATAACCTGGCCCATAACATTAGATTAATAGGACTTACCAACTAGATAGTTCTCCAAAGTATGACCTTCTGACTCTATAAAATCAATTTCCATTTGCAGGGGTGTTCTCTCCAGGGGTTAACTTTTAAAATAGAGAAAGTCACGATCTCCAGTTTGCACAAGTCTCCACTTTCAACCTCTTTGCTATCACTGAACTTTTGCTCATGTGGCCCAATTAATGGTGTTTCTATTAAATTCTACATCTGTTTGACCTGAGTCCTACCATTGGAAGTCTAAGCCACAACTATCCAAGTCACAGTCGCATCTCATTTAAGTGCTTCTGAGCAGAGATTGAAGTGACCAAACATGATCTGTGCTGAGGTAACCACAGGAACCAAGTGATCTGCCAGTTCAGGCCATGGCAATCACTGACCTGGCTCACACAGGAATTCACGTGTGCTGGACTCAATTCCCATCAGAAAGGCAGAACTTCTCATTTTAAATGCAATGTCTCCAGCCTCCCTCCACATTGCACACTGGACTTCCTACTCCATAGATTTCTCAGATATGGATCAAACTCACTTCACTGGGTGAAACTGGCACTTGGGATGGAAGCCCATTGAGCAATGAAAAGAGGAGGCCATTAGATCTTGAGATACAAAGTTTCAGGGACTTCTTATCCACTAATCAGTAAGCTCAGATGATGCCACCCTTTTTAGAGGGTTCCCTTGTCAGGTTGGTGAACGAATCATTGCTTTGAACTCTCCTGGACAGTGGTGACACCTCCCTTGGGAATTTCTGGTGTGAAGGTGCCAAGAAAATGGCCCATTTGGGGTGTCCCCTATTAAGAGGAAAAATTCCGTGCCTGTTATGAAATTTATTATTTCAATAATCTTGAATTCAAAGGTCAGGCTGCCTGGAGGTAGAAGAGATATGGGCACAAGCTGATAAGCTTGAATTGGGCTGTTTTCAGTCACTAACTTCATTTGTTTACCTTGAAGCTTTCTTACAAATCCTTTTGATGTTTAAGCCTATAAAATAAATGTGCAGAGCCCCTTCTGGGCTGCCTCTCTCCCACCAGGACTTTGGTTGGTCTACCGAATCCTGCTTTCTCTATATTTTGCGTGTGCTTGTCTTTTTTATTTTTTTCCTCAATCCTCTCACTGCCTACTGAGTAAATGCTGCATGGGCCATGGCAGTTGGCACCTGAACAGGGACCTGAACACTTGTGGTGTTATGGAAATCAGGTGAGAAGCCTAAACGGTACTGAAAGAGTGGGAGAAACCAAACTTTATTTTACACCTGCAGCGCAGAGGAGACCAGCGCTCCAGAGTTTGAACACCCCTGACCAGTTTTTCACAACATTTATAGGCGATCTAATGTCATAAATTTTCTGGTCTAAAATGATACATAGTTGTGCACAACGTTTCCAAAAACAATATATGGAAGTGTGTTTACAAAACAGAGTGTGATAAGGGGACTGGCTTCTCTCACAAGGCCTTTAGGAAAGCTCTAGCCTTGGGCCTAGAGCCTTCACAGGGGCCTTTACACTTCAAAGGGAAGTAGTTAGATCCTAGGTAAAGTCCTTTACAATCCAAAAGGAAGGAGTGAATGGTGCTAATTAGGTTCCCGGAAAACCAGCTGGTGGGCAAGGGGAAGGGAACTCACTCCTTTTCCTGGGCACTAATTTTTACAGTGTCCTTAGTTTATTTTGTATCTAGGCCTGGGTCAGTGACCCACTACAGTGGGAACTCGCATTTTTTATTTGGGTGAGTAGGACACTCCTCCAAAAGAGACGTACTATTAGACGTCTTTTAGAGGAAGGGGAGGAGTGAAATTTTGTATGACTTGGTGTAAAGAAATGGGACAGTCTAACCGGAAAGGTAGAAAACTTTGTGCTGCAATGCTTAAAACTATGCCAAAATCATGGGGGAGCCCCACAAAGAAGGCGCAGCTGGCACAGTTTTTAGAACTTGTTAGTGAAACCTACCCATGGTTTCTGGAGGGTGGACCATGGGTTTAAAATCTGGGAGAGACTTGGTAAAAAGCTGCATGTTAGGTATGTGGCTGGAGATTTGGACAAGATTTCCATGGAAACTTACTTTGTGGTCCTTAATATGAGATTGTCTTGATCCATCTCAGCACAGCATAAAACAGTCAGCTTATGACATGATTTCTGGCTTTAAGAATGCACTTAAAAGTTACAAACAGCTAACAAAAGTCTTCAGCTGATCACACCTCCCTCGTCTCCTTTACCATACCCTTTGTATCCGGAGAACAGGTGGGAAGAGGAGGAGGGGGTGAAGACAGTTGGTTCAGACAGGGATTTGGGATGAAGAGAGAAGGGATTTTGAAGAGGATTTTAGAGAGGACTCTGAGGAGGAAATGTTATATGACAGTTTCTGCCCCTGTACTTCAATGAATGACTTGGGCTACATTAAAATTCAATGTATCTGAATTTGTAAAGTTATCGCTCTTCAGCAGGTTCTCTGGGCTGAAAGAGCAGCCGGAGAGGACATTGGAAGCTTTTGGTTATATCCAATCATTGAATGACCTGATCAGAACAATCCTGAACAGGAATGAGCCCATTCCTTTTAAAACTCTTAAGGAGCTTTAAGTCTGCCTGCTCTATACATGGGCCCACAACTCCCTTCGTTCAGAGTTTGTTAGAAACTCTTACTAATGAAGACTTACTGCCTAATGATTGGATCATGCTAGCTAAAACTTGTCTCTCAGATAGTGATTTATTTATTTATTTATTTTTGCGGTGCTGAGGATCAAACCCAGGGACTTGTGCTTGCGAGGCGAGTACTCTACCAACTGAGCTATCTCCCCAGCCCAGATAGTGATTATTTATTGTGGAAATCTCATTGGATGGAATTAATGTGGAACAGAAAGAAATCAAGCTCATGTGGTTATTACTCTGGAGATGTCGACTGAAACTGGACAACTTGCTGATTTAGGGCATCAACTAAATTTTGACTTACAAACCTCTTTACAAACAAGTACATGTGCTAAAGGGCATGGAGAGAGGTACTTACTAAGGAAGAGAAAACTCTGGACATCTCTCAGATCTGCCAAAGACCTGATGAACTTTACACAGATTTCATGGGGCTATTGTACCAAGCAGTAAATCAGTAATAGGAGACCCTGATGCTGGTGAATTATTAGTTAAACAACTGGCTTTTGGAAATGCTAATGAGACCTGCCAGGAGGTCCTCTGCCCTCATAGAAAGAAATGTATGGTGTCAGAGTTCATCCACTTCTATGCAGAAATAGGAATTGCACATTCTCAAGGAACGGCAATGGCTGAGGCTTTGAAAGAAAGTTTTTAGTTCCTGGAAGACTAAAAATTCTGAGCAGGAGTGTTTTAACTGTGGCAAGCCTGGACACTTAGCCAGAGATTGCTAGCAGCTGCCAGGACAAAGGAATAAGCTAGATCTATGTCCGCATTGTTGCTGTGGCCAGAATTGGGCCAACAAATGCAAATTAGTCATATGAAGAGACAATCTTTGTCCCTCCAGTCAGAGAATGGGAGACAGGGCCTCCCCTGGTCCAGTCAAACAGTGGGAGGGCTGTTGCTTTTTCCAGAGTAGTCATATATTACAGCCCCACATCTCTCTGTTCTAGACCTTTACAGGGCCACAGCTGGGAGCACAGGATTGGACCTTGGTTCCACCATCAAATAGGTATTAACCCTGGAGATGGGGCCTCAGGACATTCCTACTGGAATTTATGACCCTTTTCCTTCTGGCACAGTGGGACTTATATTGGGAAGTAGTTTGGCTATGAAAGGACTTCAAATTGATCGATGGGATTTTACTGGGGAGATAAAAGTTATCACTCAAACAGTTCCATTGTTCAAGTACAACCAGAGAACACCATACCTCAAATTCTTCTTTTACCTGATCATTCAACAGGAAAAATTTTATTGGAAAAACTAAGAGGCAATAAAGGCTTTGGGTTGTCAGACAGGGCATACTGGGCTCAATTAGTTAAGCAAGAGTGACCCCATCTGGATGATGAGATAAATTGAAAGATATTTAAGGGCATGATTGATACCTTTAGGTCAATTGCCACAAGGCATTGACCTAAAGGATGGCCATTACATAGGGTCCTTGTCAATTTAAAAAGTACAGGTCATATTTGTCAGCTTGCACAGAGTGCTCAGTATCTTCAATGGCAGGATACTGAGGGTAACAAAGGACTTTTCAAACATTATGCCCTTGAGAGCTTGCCAGTAAGTTTATGGGGCTGTGATGTATTAAGCAGCATGGGAGTTTTATTAATGAGTCCTAGCTCAGTGGTTATTTTTCAAATTCTTAATCAAGGATTTATCCCCACTAGGGAGTTGGGAAAAATCAACAAGGAAGTTGTTCACCTGTGGTGCAATTCTCTCAAAAAGGACAACACGGATTGGGGTATTTACCTAATCTGCCTTTTTGGTAAGGATATTGATCTCTTCTCTGGCCCAGAAAATGCAGAAAAAATTAATTGGTTATCAGATAATCATGTCTGGGTTGATCAGTGGCCCCTTATAGGGGAGAACCTTCAAGTGGCTCATATGCTAACCCAAGAATAGCTTCAAGTTGGTCATATCGAACCTACTTTAGCCCATGGAATAATCCTATTTTTTTTTAATAAAGAAAAAAATCTGGTAAATGGAGTTTGTTATAAGGTCTCAGAACAATTAATTGGACAATGAAATTAATGGGTACTTTACAGCCTGGACTTTCCTCTCCTACAACTATTCCTTTTGATTATCATTTAATAATTGTAGATTTAAAAGATTGTTTTTTCACTATACCTTTACACCCAGCTGATTGTAAGCACTTTGCATTAGTGTTCCAGCTACTAATTTTGAGAGGTCAGTTAAGAGATATTGTTGGAAGGTTTTGCCACAGGGATTGGCTAATAGTCCTACTTTATGTCAGACTTTTGTAACTCAAGCCATTGAGAGAGCAATATCTTGATGCATATATTATTCATTATATGGATGACATACTTTTGGCACATTCTAATTCAGATACAATTTTAAAATTTTTCCTCACTTAGAAACCTCACTTACCACAGTGGGTTTATGCATAGCACCTTAAAAAGTACAAAAGTCTTCTCCTTTTTGATATCTAGGCAGCTTAATTGAAGGACACATGATTCATCCACAGAATTTACAAATCAGAATGAATGTATTACATACCCTTAACGATTTTCAAAAATTGTTGGGGGACATCAATTGGCTGAAACCTAGTGTTAAATTATTCACTCTAGATTTAAGCCCTTTATTTGATATTGCCAAGCATTTGAAGATTGAAAAGGCCAATTTTGTTGTTGCAGAAAATGGTACCACAATGAAAGGAAGGCTCAGCTCCCACCAATTATATGACTCAAGTTCTGCCTTCGATAACAAATTGAGCAACAAAATCATGAAATGGAGTTAAAGATATTGGAGGAGAATGAGCAAGGTGAAGCTCTCCAATAATTCTTGAAGACTGCCATATTGCTTGTGAGAGTACAGATAGTGGGAAATATCAATACATATATAGACTCCTGTAAATTAATTCTAGCAAGCTGCACAGTCTTAAAAGTAACTTTTGCTAATTTTCCTGATCATTATCCTTGTGATAAGCTTATTCAATTTGCTACTTTAACCTCATTTATTTTTCCAGACATTGTACGTACTCAACCAATAGCTGGGCAGTCACAGTGTTTACTGATGGCTCCAGCTCAGGAAAAGCTGGTTTCTACAGCCATGCTCATACTAAGGTGGTGCAGACTCCCTATACCTCTGCACAGCAAGCAAAGCTTCAAGCTCTCATTTGTGCTTTACCTCATTGTGCTAATGAGCCAATTAATATTTACAGTGTCAGTGCCTATACAGTAGGTGTTGCTATGCACATTGAAACAGCTACCACTGGACACACAGTCAGAAGAGTTATTTCATTTATTCCAACAATTCAAGTGCATCAGTATCCTTGTGTTATTGGTCATATTAGAGCTCATTCCAATCTTCCAGATCCTTAACATCAGGTAACAATGCAATGGCTGATCATGTTGCAACTTGTCAATAGTTGTCTCCATATGACTGCGCTCTAGTCTCTCATACTTTACATCATCAGAATGGTTCCAGTTTGTACAAGAAATTTCATACTACTTGAGAACAGGCTCACCAAATTGTTCATCTATGTCCTCATTGTGTAGTGCACATTCCATCTTCACCTACTGGGGTTAAACCCCATGGTTTTCAGCCAAACCAATTGTGGCAGATGGATGTGACTCACATCCCTCCATTTGGCAAGCACTGTTATGTTCATGTTATTGATACTTGTTCTTATTTAATTTTCACCACTGCTCATACTTGAGAAAATACTCAAGTTATTTATCATTGCTTAGTTGCTTTTTCAGTGCTGGGTTGCCCTCTACAAATTAAAACTGACAATGCTCCTGCTTATACTAGTTCAGCAGTTTTGTGACTGATTGATAACATATTGATCACTGAACAGGTATTTCTTATAACCCCCCAAGGTTAGGCTATTGTAGACTGAACTCACTTGTCTCTTTTACTACAATTCCAAAAACAAAAGGAGGTTATAGAACCCCACAAAACTGTCTGAATCATGCTCTCTTTGTTTTTTATTTTAAAAATTGTGATTCTGAAGGTTGCACTGCTGCTCAGCAACACACGTCTTCCACTGCAACAGGCCTGTCAGGCCTAGTTCGGTGGAGAGACTTACAAACAGGACAATGGAATGTACCAGATCCAGTGATGAGTGGAGGCCATGCTTATATCTTTCCAGAAGATCTGGTTCATCCCATCTGGGTACCTGAATGTGCCACCTGTCATCATCATGGAAGACCTGGAGCTGAAGTTCAAATGACTGAGGCTCAGACCAGAGGTGTTAACCTTGACCCCCAATGGGAACAAAAAGGAGAAAAAGATGACAAATCTATGGAACCAGAAGACCAACCTGCCAACTTGGGGACCAATGAAGAACCTGGCACCTCAGGCTGAGCAGAGAGTCAAATAACAGGAAGGTACTAAGTCTTCAATAACAATGTTTGTGGCTATGCTGGCTTTACTGAGCTTCCAGGTGAGTGGAGTTCATGGGGAAACTTACTGGACCTATTTCCCAGCTCCACCTTTAGTACACCCAGCTGTATGGACTGGAAAATCCATTCCTGTATTTACTAATGATACTTATGGAGGTTGTGTGGATAAACACATTATACCTGCTCATTCAATTGGATTTACTGGATATAGTGGGAGTTTCCCTATATGTTGGTCCCATGATCCTTGTGCTGGCTATTTAAAAATAGCCTTAGAGGAAAAGTCAGCATATAGGAGAGTCAGTGTAGTCAATCTTACTGGCACCTTGGACTCAAAATTGGATGTCCATATAGTTACTAAAGTGGGAGTCCCCCATGATAGTATAGCCTTTCCTATGGAACATCCACAAATACCTTATCACTCTAATCATACTATATTAGAATTGGGTACCTTTCTTAAATTGATGGAATGTACTAATATTCCACAAGTATGACATAAAGTTCCTGGCAGTAATAAACATATTTTGGATTGGTCTCCTAGAATTAATAAGAAACACATCAGGATTCTGTGACTCATGGAAGACTTGTTAGCAATGTCCTGACTTACAGTGACGGTGGCATGCAAATAGATCTGTGGCATTTAATAGCTGCCTCAGATTTCATCAGTTGTGCTGACAGCCCCCTACCTGCTTTTGCACACAGGCTCTATAAAGCAGCTTTCTGCTATAGCCTGCAGGTCTTTGTCCAATCTCCTTATTTTTAATTTCTGGAAAAGTAAGAGTAAAAAGAATAGGAGAAAGATATCATGTAACTTGTCAAAGATGTAATCTGACCAACTGCATTATTAGGTATGATAGAAGAAAGGAAGTACTTGTGTTATATCAACACTTTTTTGTTTTACTCCCAGCTAACATTTGAGAACCCTGGTATTCTGATGCTGGAGTTCAAGTCCTGCAACAGATGCATGCCCAGCTAAATAGACACCAGTGTGATATTGATCTTATTGTACTTGATGTAGTTACTTTGATATCTATTTTTGTTTCTACTGTGACATCTGCCGTAGTCTTGAATGTTACAAGACATTCAGAATGCTCATTTTTAAAAATAATTTAGGTCAAAATACTTCCAAAGTCCTACAGAATTAGGTGAATAGGTATGAAAAGATTCAGACTATCTTAAATGCTTTGGATATAAACATAGGAAATGAACTTGCCACTCTCAAATTTAAACAAAGATTTCGATGCCATGATGTCTACAAATTTGTTTGTGTTGAAGCAGTCAAATATAATGCTTTCCAATGGGATTGGGAAAATATGAAGAATCATTTAATGGGCATTTGGCACAGAAATAATGACAGTCTAGACTTTATGGAGTTATATCATCACATCTATAATATTTGGGAAAGCAGGAATGCTCTTATGGCTCCTGTGTCATTTGCTGAACAAATACTTCATGATTATTGGCTTTAATCCTGCAATTATGTGAAAACGTTCTATGTGGTACATTCTTGGAATCATATGTGTGCTAATAGTTCTCTTTTGTGTTATGATAAGAGGTTGCTGTATCCTCAGAGAAGACATTTGGGAACATCAAATAACAGCCTATCACTTGTGCTTAAAAAATAAAAAAAAGGGGTAGATGTTGGGATTGGTGAATGAATCATTATTTTGAATTGTGCTGGACAGTGGTGATATCTCCCTTGGGAATTTCTGATGCAAATGTGGTGAGAAAATTGCCCATTTTGGTGGTGCCTGTTAGGAGGAAGAATTCTGTGCTTGTCACAGAATTGATTAGTTCAAAGGGGTTGCCTGGAGGGAGAAGAGATATGGGTGCAAGCTTATAGGCTTTAATTGGGCTGTTTTCACTCACAAACTTTATTTTTGTTTATCTTGAGGAAGCTTTTATCACAATAAATCCCCTTGATGTTTAAGCCTTTATAATGAATGTGTGGTGCCTGCTCATGACTGGTTTCTGTCTCACCAGGAGTTTGGTTGGTCCACTGGGTCTTACTTTCTCCATGTATATTTGTTTATCTTTTTTCTCAATCCTCTTGCTGCCCCCATTCAGAAAATTGAGTAATCACCATGCAGGCTGTGGCCCTCCCTGATGGAGCATTTCATTAATATGCTGGGAAATGTGAGTTTCTTCTCCAGTAACAGCGTACTGCAGAGATCCTAAGGTCTCCTGTCTCTTTCAATTGTTTGTTTTCAAGTTTCCAGATCCTGCACTTGTGCAGATTGCCAGGATTCTCTCTATTCCATCGTGGGGTACTGTCCCTCCTTGTATTGAGCCACAGAGCACCCAGTGTTGGGGTGCTCCACTTCCCTGACAGCAATGCTGACCAATATTTCCAGGTTGTTCCTGGTCATTGACTTTCTACTACTGCCCTCAGTCTTCCTTATGAAACTCTTTTCCTATTAGCCACATGCAGCTACACACTGGTTGTTTTGGTTCAGTCTCCTGGAGAAGCATGTGAGAGTTATGTACATCTAATATGGCATTCTTCCTTCAAGAAACTGCCTAATTTCCAGTGATATGATTTGACCTCAAGAAGAGAGTCAGCATATTTCCCTTGCATTAATTTTACATGGTACCATTTTCATAAGCGATATTAATTAAAATTTAGTGTGAAACCAAGAAGATACTCCTACCTCCTTCCACATAAAAATAAAAAAATGCTTTGCAGAACTCACAAACTGCATAACTGTAACAAACTACAAACCATGTAGCAGGGTAACTCTGGTTCGTTTGCAGAGTATTTGCAGATCAATGTCCAAAGATGACTGCAGTTCTTTGCCAACAACAAGAATTTTCACAAAGTAGATCGTTAACATTTAATTGCAGAAAGCAGCTCAGCAAAATATCTCCCTCAGTGATTTAAAGAAAACAGCCACCTAAATAACCTCATGATGACTAGGGGATACTAGCTGCATGGACTTGCCGCAGAGCTGAAGAGGGGACCATTAAGGAGAAAGTGAGGTCAGGATCAACACCCCTTGCTGTGTCACAGGGAAAGACAATAGAACAATTTTCTTTGAACTTATCTAGATACAACCACTTTGCCTTCAGTCAGGGAGAGTCATTCAACCACCATGGCCTTTCAGGACCTCCTGGATCAAGTTGGTGGTATGGGGAGGTTCCAGATAATTCAGATGGTTTTTCTTCTTATCTACAATACCATGGCAAACACTCATGTTCTATTGGAGAACTTCACTGCTGTCATCATTGGTCATCGCTGCTGGGTCCACATCCTCGACAATGACACAGTCTCTGACAATGCCACTGGGACCCTCAGCCAGGACACCCTCCTGAGGATCTCCATCCCACTAGACTCAAACCTGAGGCCAGAGAAGTGCCAGCGCTTCATCCACCCACAATGGCAGTTCCTTCATCAAAACGGGACCTTCTCAAACATGAGTGAGCCAGACACGGAGCCCTGCATGGATGGCTGGGTATATGACCGAAGCTCCTTCCTCTCCACCACCGTGACTGAGGTAATAGGCTTCATTTCCTCTCAGGAGTGCTTGACCTGGGTGTGTACAAACAATGAAAATAATGAACATGCTTTGAGCCTTTAATTGCCATGTGGGTGCTGGTTCTTCTTTTTTTCCAGAACCTATTGATTCTTTATGCAACATGGGACACAACCTTACTGTAATTATAAATAATAAATATGAACCGACTGTCATGGTACTTTTATTCTCGTGAATATCACAGTTTAAGCAAGTAAATCGTGTTCTTGTTAAAAATGTTAGGCTAAGTCAGTAATACCCAACCTTGATGGCCAATTAGACACATCTGTATGTTGATGAAAACCTGAATACCCAGACTGAACTCCTAGAGTAATCCCATGAGAAGGTATACACTGATGTTCAGGGTTCAGTACAATCTTCAGGGTCCTTGCATGGTCATGGTAAGTGGCCAAATTTGAGAACTTATCATTATAGGTTAAAAGTGATCATTAATATAACCCAGAGGTGGAAGGCAATCTCCTTAGATAAAATTTTTTAACTGAGGTCTGGATGGTATGATTCAAGTATTTTTGAAGAGGGAAGCTGTAGAAAAGGACAGGGGCCTGATCTAATGAAAACTGCAGGTGGTGCGAAGGTGTTTTTGTTATGCTGGTTTCCTTGTCTTCCAGTGGGACCTGGTGTGTGAATCTCAGTCACTGAATTCAGTGGCTAAATTCTTCTTCATGATTGGAATGTTGATGGGAAACATTGTATATGGCTGTTTGACAGACAGGTGAGTGTCTCTGGTTCCCAGCTCTCTCAACCAGTAGGTACCCTTATCAGTTTATAAATCACTTGTACATTTGAAAAAACTTATTGCAAGTTACACTGTCCTGGGGGTATATTTGTTTCCAGGGATCTGCAAACACAAATGCAAAATTTCATTCTGTGTGATGAGTGCTACTTTTAAATGTTTGAGTCCTGAGTGCAGAACATCACCATAAGATGTGGAGGTGTTTTACTACAGGGTTTGGAAAGAAGATACCACAACATGTGGTTTGAAAGATCACAAAGAGTTAACAATGAGGACACAGAGGAAGATGTGTCACCCACCACATTGGATCCAGCCTGCTTGAGTATGCTGGTAGGGAGAAAAATGTCAGTGTTGCTCAGGGGCATCATGCTCAGTTCCTCTTGGATACTGCACTGAATGCTTCTGGTGCCCAGGGAATGGTCATCATGGCCAAGTGGCCAATGTGGGATGGGTGGGGCATCCCATTCCTTCTGTAGAGTCCATAGCAACATGTCATTTGTGGTGTTGGGGCGGTCATACCAGTCACCTTCAATTTTGCTTTTGTCTAAGCAGCTTTTTAAAGATGACTTTTTCAACCATGTAGGGTATTTAAGCTAATGAGAACTGGTGTTGTGGTTTGTGGTACAAGAATCTCGATTCTGTGCCTTTAAATTTCTGTTTTGAAATGACAGACAACCATTGCCTTCATTTTTTTTTATTGCCAATTAACTTACTTTTTGAGGCTATGAAGTAGTCTTTTGTAAATTTAATTGCCTTGTACTAATCACTGCTATGTAGAATTTCTTTTTTTTTAAGGAATTGGGAATAAAGTTATTGAATATTAAGAGTATTCTTGACATTTCAGTAGTCACTCTTTCATGTGTCTTATTAGACCTTTATCATATCCTGAGATTATAGGCATCTTATATTTTAATCTCACAAGTGAAATTTGACTTAGGTCAGTTTCTGTGCATGTACAATAAATAAGGTTGCAATCTTTAAAATAAAATGTTTCAACAGTGACATGTTATTACATATAAGCAAGCACTTCTGTGACTAGAGCCATTTCTTATGAATCCCAGGCATCCTTTGTATTTTTGTCTAATTTTTTATTCCTTGCCTTATAAAAACTATTCAAATAGAATTTTAATTTTAATTTACTTATATACTGACTTGATGAACTGCCTTTCTGATAAATTCATAAATGAAGAACTACTTCATAAATAAAGAACAAATTCATGAATAAAGACTACTAGGAATTATCAAGTCTGAGGAGCCAAAAAATAAAATAAAATAAAATAAATAAAAAAACTAGATTGAAAATAGTCACTATCATGCAAAGTACTTTTGGAGCACCAATCAGTGCATCCACATAGGCACTATGGGAATCTCAGAAGAAGAGAGAAAATAATGGGCTGAGAGATTATTTTAAAAAGTTTTGCAATATACAAATATTAGTAGTTCTAGAAGTTTTATTTTAGAATTCTAAAATTTTCTACCATCTGACTATATCATCTGCAAATAAGGATAGTTTAACTTTTTGTTTTTGTCTCTTCTGCCTTTGACTCTTTTCTCCACATTAGCTAGGACCTACAGTACAAGGCTAAATGAAACTTGTGAGAGCTGTCATCCTGGCTTTCTTGATGATCTTCAGGGAATGTACTGTGCTTTTCACTCCTGAGTATGATATTAACTATATAGAGTTCTGGTAGGTTTCCTTATTAAGTTTCAGGAAGTTCCCTTTTATTTCTAGTTTTTTGAATGCTTTTCTTATGAAAGATTTTGAATTTGATATCTAATCTTCCCTGGAGAATAAGTTGTCTTAATTTATTCTGCAGGTCTAACACAATACCTGAGACCGGGTAATTTGTAAATAGTAAATTTTTTGTCTCACAGATCTGGAGACTGGAAAGTTCAAGATAAAGGTACCAGCTGATTGGGTAACTGGTAGAGTCTTGCTCTCTGCTTCTTAGATGGTTCCTTTTTGCTGCACCTTCACATAACAGAGGAAATCAAGAATGTGTTCTCATATTGTGGAAGAGGCAATATCTCATTCAAATGGGAAAGAATTATAAGAATGTTCTTTAAGGAAATTGAGGCATCAGAATTACTAGGAAATCACTCATATAAATGGTTTACATATGCTCAAAAAATAAAAGAGATCATGGAAAAGGAGATAGAGAAAGTTAGTGATACAATGTATGGTAAAAGAGACAATCAATAATAAGATAGGAATTATGAAACAGGAACCAAATGGAAATCTGCAGGTGAAAAGAACAATAGCTGAATAAGAATGAATCTGAACTTAAATAAAGACCAGTAGGAATCATCAAGTAATGAGCCAAAAAATAAAATAAAAAATTTAAAAATCTAGATTGGAGGAAGTGATGGGATTCAAGAGACTTATGGAGCACCATGCAATGCACCCACATATGCACTATGGGAGTCTCAGAAGAACAGAGAGAGTAGTGGGCTCAGAGATTATCTGAAGAACTCTCACAATTTACAGATCCAACTGTCTCAATAAAATATAGGTAGGTGAATTCAAAGACCCTCCCTATGACACATAGTAAAAAAAATTTTTATCTCAGAGTGAAAGAGAATCTCCAATGAAGCAAGAAAGGAGTGCTTTTTCATGTACAATGAATCCTCAATAGAATATTCGATAATTTTTCTTCAGAAAACATGGAAGCACCCCCCTCCCCCACTAAGGGTCATTCTACTGTGTTATCAATGCATCTGTGAAATCATGTTTTATAAAACTAGACAGTTGAATTTATGCATCTTAATTTACATGTAATTAAAATGTGCTGTCTCTTTCTTTCTTGTGTACTTACCCTTAAGTTTTTGGGATACAAACCCATTGCTCTTTGTACTTCTAGTTCACATTTCTAATTGCTACATAGTGCTTCACTTTGGGGATCCATAACAGTGCTCATGAGCCTTTTTTGGGAAAGAAATACCAGATTACCACTGATTGCTTGCCATACCAAACTAAGGAAAAGGTCAATTTTATATGACCTTTCCCTGTGAGAAAATACATGTTATATTTTTACGTATCTGTTTGTTGCCCAAGGCCAACAAAGCCAAACTCAGCAGATGGGGACTCTTGCCCAACCCATCAGCAACTTGGATGTACCACTTCACAGATGTTCCCATTATATCATGTTAGTCATAACCTGTGCAGTTCTAGAGTTCCAAAGGCTGATTTTAATACTTTACAAACAACATCGACTCTCCACTATGCTAAGTGTGTGGTTTAGTGCAGAGATATTTATGATGTGTTAATATCTCTAGCACTGCAGCATGTCTTAAACAGCTTGAATTGGTATTAAACTACTAGTAACAAATTGAAGAAATTTTGGTCACATGGTTTCTATTTAAAAGGAGGGAGAGTTGCTTTTGAGAATATCTTCTGTTGGTTCTTTATGGATTTTTTTTTATAGGTGTGAAGTAACTTCTTTGTCCCAATTTTTACCACAGTTGTTATTGTTCCCATAATCCCATCTTTCCCTTTTCCATAGGTTTGGTAGGAGGTTACTTATGACATGGAGCCTATTCCAGCTGGCTGTTACCGACACCTGTGCTGCATTGGCTCCCACCTTCCTGGTTTACTGCTCACTCCGCCTCCTGGCTGGCATGTCCACCTCAACCATCCTGACAAATACTGTTCTTCTTAGTAAGTCAACACTGATTCTTGGACATTTACTGAACTTTGACTTTGACCTTGATATTCTACCTTTGCTTGAAGTAAACACCCAGTGATGTTTTCTTTCAGTTGTAGAATGGACAACTCCAAAATACCAAGCTATGGGAACAACAATAGCTATCTGCACTATTAGTGTTGGACAGATCATGTTGGGGAGCCTGGCTTATGGTATTCGAAACTGGCATACTCTCCAGCTGGTTGTGTCTATACCCATTTTCTTCTTATTTATTTCCTCAAGGTATGAGCCCAATTTCCTCTTTCTCTTCCAGGATCATGGGATGGGAATGTAGGTGGCATTAGGGCATTAGCATTCATTTTGTCTTAGTTCTATACCTGAGGATGTGCTCTTGGAACAGGTGTCTGTGTGATGGAGAAGCAGGGCAAGTAGGACTGTCAGATGATCTCTGAATTATATCTCTTTCTTTCTTTAGCAGCTAGGAGAGATTATTGGAGCAATATATGTTAGAGGGTGCAGTGAAGACAGAACAAAGGCTTCGCTGGTATCTGAGGGGGTCTCGGTTAATATGCCTTTCTGAGTTGTTTGTCTGTGTGTGATTTGAGGAGCATGGTAAGTAGGACTGTCAGATGAAATTGAGGATATTGAATAATCTTTCAATTTGTGATAACTAGAAATATTTTGTAAAATTATATTTGAAGTGTTGCAAGAGATACTGAATATTGTTCACTGTTTTTGTGAATTTCTCTTTAACTGTTATATATTGTAATTACTAAGTAGGTAAAATATAAGATATGACATTATATTCATATTATAGATAACAAACAATTTTAAGGCATAGGACATAGTTTTTAAAAAAACTTATGTGCTATTTGGAATTCAAATCAACTATGCTCACTCTAGTATTTACTAAAACAAAAACCCTGAAAAAAATTATCAATGAATCCTTATCTGAATATTTTAGATCTTTTGGTTTGTCCTTGATATAAGACTTATTTGGTAATGTGTTAAACAAATTCTCGCAAAAATATTTTGCTTTGGAGTTTTGTGGCTCAGAGGAATGCAGAGTATCAGAGCAAGTCCTGAGGAGTTCACAGTGGCAAAGTGAGGTAGGCAACTCAGTGGGCTACCAACCAGGAGAAAAGAGAAAGTGTTGGTTTTCAGGATAGAATGAGAATTAATAAAGGCAGTGGAAGAGCCAGTTATGCAATGACTCAGTGGCCAAGGGGAAGTACTTCTCAATAAGCCAAAGACGTTTTTCCATCTAGCTTCAGAAAAACAGACACAGAACAACATATCCACATTCAGAACATTTAATAAACTCAGGAAAGCTGAGCCTCTGGGAACTCAGGAGAAAATTCTCAATGTCTCTGGCTGGAGAGTGAATCAGCACTCCCCAAAGAGGCATTGGAGCCTTCTAGCAGAGGTGTTTGGATCAGGGAAGTCCTGACAGCTTAAATGGACTTGTTAATTATCCTTCTAGAGCCCCCAACTAGGAATTTCTGCAGTTTTTCCATTGTTTTCCAGAAATCATTCCCTGTTTTTCTTGCCTTATTTCTCCCTCTTTCTCCTTTTTCTTCTTCTTTTTCTTCTTCTTCTTTTTCTTCTTCTTCTTCTTCTTCTTCTTCTTCTTCTTCTTCTTCTTCTTCTTCTTCTTCTTCTTCTTCTTCTTCTTCTTCTTCTTCTTCTTCTTCTTCTTCTTCTTCTTCTTCTTCTTCTTCTTCTTCTTCTTCTTTCTTCTTCTCCTTCCCCTTCTCCTTCTCCTCCTCCTCCTCCTCCTCCTTCTCCTCCTCCTCCTCCTCCTCCTCCTTCTCCTCCTCCTCCTCCTCCTCCTTCTTCTTCTTCTTCTTCTTCTTCTTCTTCTTCTTCTCTTCTTCTTTCTTCTTCCTTCTTCCTTCTTCCTTCTTCTTCCTTCTTCCTTCTTCCTTCTTCTTCTTTTTGTCCTGCACTTGGGATATAAGTATTTTGAATATCTAAGACCAAACAGTTAGTTTGGGTCTACTTTTCACTGGATCAGTGAGTTCCATATTGACAGCCAATTTGAGCATAGAAGAGAGACCACGATTCAGTGTGGGGATAAACTCAGAATGACCCATCAGTCTGCAGAGTGGAGAAGAAAAAAGAGCACGTGCCTTTGAAATTGACAATGTGATCTTCCAATGAAGAGTGTGTACTGAAGGGGGTGGGGACTGGAACAGATCAGGATGAGACAAAAAGTCCCACCTTCATCAAGTGAGGAGAGGCTGGAAGATAAGAGTGATGTTCCTACACTTTTCCCTAGCACATGAGCAGGAACTCTTGGAGAGAGGGATGCAATTTAACCTAGATTGGTCTATGGACAAAGCAAGTGGAGGAGCTGGTCAGGAGCCCTGGCAGACTTACATTCCCACCTGTAGACACAACAACAAAACCATTTTGTGAGTGAAAACTACTTGTCTCATCCCCACCCCCAGCAGAGGTGGCCAGGCAAGGAGGTAGCAGAATTCAGCATTCAGACTAACTTAACGACTTTGGCAGGTTTGGATCAGTCCTGAAAACTACAAAGGTTCTGAGATCCTTATAATAGAGATTTCCTTTTTAAAATTTTTATTGGTTCTTTTTAGTTATAGATGACAGTAGAATCCATTTTGATATAATTTCAAGCATGGATTATATCTTGTGCTAGTTAGGATCTCATTCTAGTGGATGCACATGATGGTGGGATTCACTGTGATGTTTTCATATATGTACATGGAAAAATTATGTGAGATTCATTCCACTGTCTTTCCTTTTCCTATTTCCCCTATTTCCCCTCATTTCCTATTGTCTAATCTACTGAATCTCTATTTGTCCCCTTCCCCCTTATTTTGGATTAGCTTCCACATATTAGAGAAAGCATTTGATCTTTGGCCTTTTGGAATTGACTTATTTCACTTATGATAGTCTCCATATCCATCCACTTACTGGCAAATGTCACATTTGGCAGTTTCTGAAATTGAAACACTGAATACAAAATACTCCATTTCAGAAACTTCAACAAAAAGTGATCTGAACCCCTGTATGATAATTATTGCATTACCTTATTGATATTAACAATACCTATACACAACACAATCTCTCATACACAACTTTTTTCTTCTCTCCAATCTTTACTTCAGTCCCCATCCTACCCATTATTCTCTCCCCATTTTAACTCATGTCTTCTATCCCTCCTCCATACTTTCTTTCTTCTTTCCTTTTTATTTTTCTTCTTTTAAATCCCAACTTCAAATTCAGTTTAGTCTATAATTGTTAATATGTAATCTTTAGAGCTTATTCTGTATTACTCCTTACCTGTGTTCCTCCTGGGTTAATAGAGTTATAGAGATCATTAGTAATTATATACATAGCATATATTGATATGTGGTTAACTCTTAAATTACCACTTTTACTTATACATTTTTCCTTTCAAAGAGGCATTGGAAATTGAAATTACCATTCTGATTATGCTGATCTGATGTGAAGCTATGATATACCCCAAGTACAAGGCTTACTATGAAGAGATAACTGCTCTGAGGAACTCCTGTTGCAAGGGGAACCAATGTCAGCCTGGGGGACAAGGCTAGGCTGCAACATGCACTTCCCCAGAAATATTTAGAATCAAATTGGCAGGAAAGTTTATTTTATGCAAAACCAGCTGTGAAGGAAGATAGAAGAAACTTACTATTTCAAAAGTTTCATCTTTGAAATCTTCAAAGACAAGCAAAACCTTTAAAGGACTAGATAAAATGGGTCAGGAAACTGAACAGGTTGGCATGATTACACTTGGTGTCCAAACCTAGAAAGCCCATATTCAAGAGTGCAGAGTGTGTAAGAATTGTAGAGAAGGGTTACCCAATTCTATGTACAATTCTTAGAAGGCCCCTGAAACTAAGACTTCCAGCACAGATAAGCACCTGTATGAACTTAGGTTTGTGTTGACCTAATCTCTCCACAACAGGTACTCTTATAGAGCTTGGGCCTTCCAAGAAACCGAGACAATGCAAAGGTCCTCACCTTCAAGCTGGATTCTTGTGATCAAGTCAGAAAGATTTCAGACATGTCACTACAGTAACAGGAACGACTTTATTGAAAGGATAGGAAAAGGGAAAGGGGACACTCTCAAGGGAGAGAGTGGGTCCTCCCAAAGAGGAGAGAGATGACACTCCTCTCCAGTACTCCAGTTTTATTGGGGATCCCAGAAAATTTTTAGGAGTCCCACCCAGGCCCATGCTGACCAGTTCTAATTGGATTCTTTTTTTTTAAAGTTTTTATTTGTTCTAATTAGTTATACATGACAGTAGAATGCAGTTATGCATTTTGATAAATTGTACATGAATGGAGTATAATTTACCATACATTTTTACAGATTTATGGTTAGGAGGGACTGTTCTTATCTTCAGGGTTTCAGGATCTGGTCACAAATATCTCCCCCTTCAGGGAAACTTGAGTTCCTCTCACTGACATTATCTTGGGCCTGCATTTTTCCTGTAGTTAACAGGTAGTTTGCTGAGGAACGTGACATATCCTGTTCACTTAGGTACTTTGCTGCAGGTAAATTGCTTCTTAAAAAAGAAAGCATGTGGGGGTCAACACAATGGAACTTTTTATAGACCTATTCTCTGAACCTCATATTCCTACCATCTTCATCATCTGTCCCCTAACAGTACTACCTGACAAAGCTCCTAAGTTTGGAGTAGAGATAAACTCCAACCATCAGAACATCCCATTTTAAACTCTATGTTATCCTTACCCTGAGAATGCATTGACCTAATCTATTCAGACAAAATGCTACTGCATGTACTCCCAATTTGGTTCTACCTTATACTGGTGAGAAGAGAAACTAAGAGTTATTTCAACCAGTTTTGATTCCAGGACAATCTAGCTGGCATCTTGGTGACCAACATAAAAAGGAAGGATTTAACAACCCCAGTCCTTGCTCCATCTAAGGAGTATATAGTCCAGGACAAATGGAAGAAAGGTCAGTCCATTATAGGGAACATCTATCCTTATCAAAATTTGACCACCTCCACAGGGAATATTCTTTCAAGTTTCATGAAGATTTTGTGTGTGTGTGTGTGTGTGTGTGTGTGTGTGTGTGTGTGTGTTGTTTTTGCATTTGCTGATAGGTTTGTGGATATACACACGTACACATATTTGTTTCTTTTTCCTTTTTTTATGTTTATCATTTAAAAAATTATCCATTTGTTACTTTGCTTCATTTTATCTTTTGAGGATTAAGGTTTTTATTTGTTTTGTTTGATCTCTTTTGTTTTTGTTTCTCTTTTTACTCTTTCCTTTCTTCTGCATCTAATAGCCACATTCTCTTACTCTCTAGTTTTCATTTGTTTTGCTTCTCTTATCTATGTTTTTCTTTTCTACCATTTTAGCCCTCAATGTTCTCTCTCTTCTTTCTCTCTGTTCATGTGCAGATTATTCCAAACTTTCTTCTTACTCAATTTTATTTTCTTTTAATGAAATGTGTTCTTGTTACCTTTTAGAACTATTTAGTTTGCATAATTTCTTCTCCTGCTATTCTTGCTGTTGTGATTTTTAGTACTGTGGATGGCACAGACAACAACTGCTCTTTAATGCTAGAGCTAGTTTACAGTTTTCTTTTGCTGTTGCTGACACCACCATTCTTGTTTCTGTGGTATTGTAGATAGCACAGAGGGCTTTAGGTATTTATTTTAAGGCTGTAATAAATACCTAAGGCTCACTGCTCTTTTTGCTGTTTTTTTTGCTGTTGTTTCCCTCTTTTCTGTGAGGTGCTGAGAATCTCCTGGGACACTACAAGCTCATGGGGCAGAGACTTTGCTACCAAGTTACACCCACAACCCAGCCAAGAGACAACACACTTTGCCTCCCACACAAACTACCACCTCTCAAACTTTACCAATACTTTAATATAAAGAATAAAGGAGACAAAATTCCCAAACTGATAACCAGGCCCTAAGTAGGAATGGCTGGGATGAAGACTCAAGTGCCACTTCTGAACATCTGCTCCTAAAGCAAAACACAGAGAAATAACACAAAGACTCTGGACACCACACCCACAAGGGTCTTGTTATACTTTTCCCATGTCCTTTTAGAATACAGAGTTGTTGAATCTAGAAGATAAATCACAGAGGGTGAACCCTGTACACACTGCTGTATACAACACAACTGCTATCTACAGAAGGACCTCAGTTTTGTGAGACCTATAAAAAAGTCCAATTCTCAAGTCCCAACACAATACACTTTGTTCGAAAGTACACTAAATGATACTACAAAACACACCTAGAAGTACATGGAACAATTCACAACAACCTGATATTACAGAACAACTTTCCAGGACAGGGCTGTGCCCTATAAAGGCCAACATGTAAGAACAGAAGAGAAATCTATTCCAATAGATGCAAAAATTCAAAAGAGGAAAACAAGAAATATGAAAAAGCAAGATAACATGACACCCTTTAAGGTCCATAATTCATCAGAAATGGATTCTAAAGATATTAAAGTGGACAAAATACCATATAAACAATTCAAAGGATAATTATAAAAATGATCGATAAGTTCTGCAGGAACACAGAAAAGTAACTGAATGAATTAAAGTCAGTACAGGATATGAAAGATAAATTCAGTAAAAAGACAGAGATACTGAAAAAGAACCAAACAGAAATCTTGGAAATGAAAGGCACCATAAATCAAATAAAACATTCAGATGAAAGTCTCTCCAATAGAGTAGACTATGCAGATGATAGAATCTTGGAGTTGGAAGAGGAAGTGTCTGACCTCAAACATTCAGACAGTATTAAGGAAGAAAAAGGAACAATGAACAGATTATACAATAATTCTGAGACATTACAAGACCAAATTTAAGAATTATTTGAATTGGAGAGGGTTTTGAGATGCATGCTAATGACATGAAGAACCTCTTGGGGGAAATAATAACAAAAATTTCCAAATCTTGTAAATGAGTTGGACATTAGATACAGGATGCATTCAGAACCTCAAATAGAATCAAAAGAGAAACTTGCCACAACATATCATTAAAATGCCTAAAATATAAGCAAGAATAGAATTTTAAAATCCTCAAGAGAAAAACATCAGGTTACTTCTGATTTATTAGCACAAAAGCTAATATCCAGGATGGCTTGGAATAATGTTAAATAAAATAACTATTAACCAAGATTGCTATATCCTAAGAAAAGCTATTATTCAGAATTAAAGAAAAATAAAAATATTTCAAGATAAGGAGAAAGTAATTCATAGCTACTAAGATAACTACAAAAATACTTTTATTCTACACACACAGAAGAAACCATAAACAAACTCCCAAACTCACAAGTGGACAAATCTCAGTTAAAGATCAGCTAAGAAAATTAGAAATAAGACCAAATTAAACTTTAGAAAAAATGGCAGAAGTTAATAAATACCTCTCTATAATAATATTGAATGTGAGTGGTCTCAACTCTCTTAAGTAAAAGACATAGATTGGCAGAATGGTTTACAAGACAAGACCCATCTATGTGTTGTTTGCAAGAGACTTATCTTACAGGAAAAGATAGCAACATGCTTAGAAAGGATGAAAAATTATATTCCATTCAAATTGAGCCCCTAAACAAGTAGGAGTAGCAATGCTCATATCCAACAAATCAGACTTCAAGCAAAAATTATCAGAAGAGAATGATCATTTCATAAAGGTAAAGTTAACAGACCAACAAGAAGATATAATGATAGTAAATATTTATGCCCCAAATTCCAGTGCACCTGACTACATGAAACAGACACTACTAGACTACTAGAATTAAATAGACCCCAATACAAAAAATACTGGGTGATTTTAACACACCTCTCTCTCTAATAGATAGGTTGTCTTGTTATAAACTCAGCAGTCTCTTTAGACCTAAAAAATATTATGAGTCAAATGGATCTAACTAACATCAATAGAATATTTCACCCCAAAACAATCAAATTAATTTTACCCTCAAGTGCTCAATGCACTTTCTCTGAAATATTCCATAGTTTAGACTGGAAAGCCAGTCTTACAAAATACAAAAAAAATCATCAATATAATTCTTTCATCTTATTAGATCAAAATGAAATAATATTAAAAATAAACACCAAGAAAACTACAGAAACTGCAGAAACACATAGATATTGAATACTACACTGTCAAATGATGAATGAGTCATAGAAGAAATCCAGGGGAAAAATTGAAAGATTCCTAGAATCAAATGAGAATAGACATACAAAATATCAGACCATCTGGGACACTATGAAGGCAGTTCTAAGAGGAAAGTTTATAGCTATAAGTGCCTACAAAAGAAAATTGGAAAGATCCTAAACACCCCAATGATGCATCCCAAGGCATTGGAAAAACAAGAAGAAAAATTCCAAAACCCATAGAAGGAAGGAAATAATAGAGTCAATTAAAAAAAGAAAGGAAAAAGTATCAATGAAATGAAGTATTGATTAAACAAAATGATAAACAGCTGAACTAGCCAAAAGAAAGAGAGAAGACACCAAATTAATAAAATTCAAGGGAAAAAGAAGACATTACCAAAGACATTACAGAAATCCAGAGGATCATTATCATTAGGTACTATTTTGAAAACTTATACTCCATGCAATTGAAAAATCTAGAAGAAATGAACACATTGCTAGACACATATCACCTGCCAAAGTTGAACTGAGAGGATACAAAAAACCCAAGCAGATCAATAACAACTATATTGAGGCAGTAGTAAAAATCTTTCCAACAAAAAAGGTCAGAACCAGATAGGTTTTCAGATGAACTCTACTAGACCTTTAAAAAAGAAGTAATGCCAAGCTCCTAAAATTATTTCATAAAATAGAAAGGGGTGAAACACTACCAAGTTTATTATATGAAGTTAGTATCACCCTGATAACAAAACCAGATAAGAATACATCAAGGAATGAAAATTACAGGCCAATATCCCAGATATGCATAGAGATAGTAATCCTCAAAATACATTAGCAAATTGAATTCAACAACACATTAAGATGATTGTACTCATGAAAAAGTTGACTTCATTCCAGGAATGAAAGGATGGTTCATATATGAAAATCAATAAATGTAACCTACCACATAGAATTAAGGACAGTCATCTCAATACATGCAGAGAAAGCCTTTGACAAAATTCAGCACCTATCCATGGTAAAACACTGAAGAAATTATTGATAGAAGGAATTTACCTCAACACCACAAAGGTTATATGTGAAAAATCCAAAGCCAGAATCATACTGAATGGAGAAAAGTAGAAAGCATTTTCTCTAAAATCAGGAACAAGGCAAGACTAGCCACTCTCACAACTCCTATATGATATGGCTCTTGAAACTCTATCCAGAACACAGTTGATTTATGACTGTTAATTTTATATCTTGCTACTTTGCTGAATTCATTTATTAGTTCTAGAAATTTTCTGGTGGAGTTGTTTTTTGGGTCTTCTAAATATAGAATCATGTTGTCAGTAAATAGTGATAGTTTGAGTTCCTTTCCTACTTGTATTCCTTTAGTGGTTTCCTTCTATCTAATTGTTTTGACTAGAGTTTCCAGGATAATGTTGAATAAAGTAGTGAAAGAGGGCATCCCTGTCTTGTTCCAGTTTTTAGAGGGAAATTTTTTTTCAATTTTTCTCCATTTAGAATGATGTTGGTCTTGGGTTTAGCATATATATCTTTTACAATGTCAATGTATGTTTCTACTATCCCTAGTTTTTCTGGTGTTTTGAACATGAATAGATGCTGCATTTTGTTAAATGCTTTTTCTGCATCTATTGAGATAATAATGTGATTCTTGTCTTTAAGTCTATTGATGTATCAATTTATGTTTATTGATTTCAATATGTTGAACCAAATTTGCATACCTGGGATGAACCCCATTTGGTCATGGAGGACTGTCTTTTTTTTTTTTTAAATTCATTTTTACTGTAAACAAATGGGATACATCTCTTTCTCTGTACAGGAAGTAGAGGCATACCATTTTTGTAATCATACATTTACCTAGGGTAATAGTTTTTGATTCATTCTGTTATTATTTTTTTCCTCCCACCCCTCCTACCCCTCTTATCCCTTTATACAGTCCCTTCTTCCTCCATTCTTGCCCCCTTCCCCCCCATATGTGTCATCATCCACTTACCAGTGAGATCATTCATCCTTTGGTTTTTTGAGATTGGCTTATCTCACTTAGCATGATATTCTCCAACTGCATCCATTTGCCTGCAAATGCCATAATTTTATTATTCTTTATAGCTGAGTAATATTCCATTGTATATATATACCACAATTTCTTTATCCATTTATCAATTGAGGGGCATCTAGTTTGGTTCCACAATCTGGCTATGGTGAATTGAGCAGCTATGAACATTGTTGTGGCTGTATCTCTGTAGTATGCTGATGTTAAGTCCTTTGGGTATAGGCCGAGGAGTGGGATAGCTGGGTCAAATGGTAAGACTATCTTTTAAATACATTTTTATATGTGATTTACAGTATTTGATTAAGAATATTTGTATCTATGTTCATCAGACATATTGGTCTGAAATTATCTTTCCTTGGGGTGTCTTTGTCTGGTTTTGATATCAGGGTGATACTAGCTTCATAGGAGGAGTTTGGAAGGGTTCCCTCCTTTTCTAATTCATGGAGTAATTTGAGGGGGATTGTTGTAATTTCTGTGGTTTAGTGGAGCTCAACCAGGAATATATCTGGTTCTGGATTTTTCTTTCTTGGTAGGCTTTTGATGGCATCTTCAATTTCATTGCTTGAAATTGGTCTGTTTAAATTTTATATGTTCTCCTGCCTCAATTTGTGTGGATCATATGTCTCTAGAAATTTGTTGCTGTTTTCAAGATTTGTTATTTTATAAGAGTACAAATTTAGTAATATCTGGTTGTCATCTGTCAGTAATGACTGTTGTGATATTTCCTTTTTCATCATGAATTTTATTAAGTTGAGTTTTTTTTCTTTCTTTTTGTTAGCTTGGCTAAAAGTTTATCATTTTTATTTATTGAGTTTTTCAAAGGACAAACTTTTGTTGACTTTTTTGAATTGTTTCCTTTGTTTCAATTTCATTGATTTCAGCTCTGATTTTAATTTCCTGTCTTCTGTTTTTGGTGTTGATTTGTTTTAGGGCTTTGAGATGTAATGTTATGTTATTTATTTGTTGAATTCCTATTCTTTTAATGAATGAACTCAATGCAATGAACTTTCCTCTTAGTACTGCCTTCATGGTGTCCAAGATATTTTAATATGTTGTATTCCTATTCTCATTTACCTCTTAAGTTTTTTTTTTTAATTTCATCTCTGCTTTCTTCTGCTCTCCACTCATCATTCAATAATATATTGCATGGTCTTCAGGTGTTAGAGTACCTTCTATTTTGTATTTTATCATTGATTTCTGATTTCATTTTATTACAATCTGATAGGATGCAAAATATTATCTCTGTTTTTTGTATTTTCTAAGAGTTGTTTTGTGGCCTATGATATGGTTTATTTTAGAGAAAGGTCTGTGTGCTGCTGAGACAAAAGTAATTAAGTCAATAATGGACAAAATATTCTATATAAGTCTGTTAAGTATAAGTTATTAATTGTATTTTTCAGTTCTATAGTTTCTTTGTTTAGTTTTTGTTTGGACAATCTATCCAATGGTGAGAGAGGTGTGTTGAAGTCACCCAGTATTATTGTGTTGTGGTCTATTTGATTCTTGAAATTGAGAAGGGTTTCTTTGATGTACATAGATGTTCCATCATTTGGGGCATAAGTGTTTATGATTGTTATGTCTTGTTGATGTATAATTCCTTTATGCAGTATGAAATGTCCTTCTTCATCCCTTCTGATTATCTTTGACTTGAAGTTCACTTTATCTTATATGAGGATAGAAACCCCTACTTGTTTAAGAGATCCATGTGGATGATATATTTTCCCCCAACTTTTCATCTTCAGTCTGTGGATGTCTTTTCCTATGAGGTGAGTGTCTTGGAGGCAGCATATTGTTGGGTCTTGTTTTTTAATCCAATCTATCAACCTATGTCTTTTGATAGAGGAGTTTAGGCCTTTAACATTCAGTGTTATTATTGAGATATGATTTGTGTTCCTGGTCATTTGATTTATTTCTGGTTTTTACTTTGAAGTAATTTATTGATTCACTGTTCTTTTAGTGTAGTTCCTCCCTTTGCTGGTTTTCACTTTTATTTTTCATTTCTTCATGAAGTGTCTGATTGAGTATGTTTTGTAGTGCAGGCTTTCTAGTTGTGAATTCTTTCAAATTTTATGTATCATGGAAGGTTTTTAATTCAGAATCAATTTTGAAGCTTAATTTTACTGGGTATAATATTCTTGCCTGGCATCCATTTTCCTTCAGAGCTTGGTATATATTACTCCAGGTCCTACAAGCTTTGAGAGTCTCAGTTGAGAGATCAGCTGCGATCCAGATTGGTTTCCTTCTAAATGTAACCTGTAATTTTGTTTTCCTCCGGCAGCCTTTAAAACTCTAACCTTATTCTGTATGTTAGGCATTTTCCTAATAATATGTTTTCGTGTGGGCCTGTTGCAATTTTGTATATTTGGGGTCCTGTAAGTCTCCTGTATTCAAATTTTTATTTCATTCTTTAGGTTTAGGAATTTTTAAAATATTATTTCATTGTAAAGATTGTGCATTCATTTGGTTTGTATCTCTGTCCCAATAAATCTTAAATTAGGTCTTTTCAGGTATCCCATATTTTTTGGAAGTTCTGTTCATGGTCTGTCAACATCTTTTCTCTGTGGTAAACTTTCTTTTCAATATTATATGTTGTTTTCATTTCCTGAAACTCCATCTTCCAACTGGTCTAGTTGTTGGTGATGCTTTCTGATGAATTTTTAATTTGGTTTATTGATTCCTTAATTTTAAGGATTTCTGCTTGTCTTTTTGTTCAGAATCTCCATCTCTTTATTGAAGTAATATTTTACTCTTTGTATTTTCCTCTGTGATTTCTCCCCTTTATCATCCTTTACTTCACAGATCAGTTTAACCATGTACATTCTAAACTCCTTCTCTGACATTTCTTCCACTGTTGTGTGGGTGGATTCTGTTATTGGAGTATCTTGGTTTGCATGGGATGATTTGTTACCTTGCTTTTTCATGTTGTTTTTTCATCTACCCATCTAACAGTTTGGATCTGAGGCAGTAGAGTTTACACCCTGTGGACTTACAGTGTCCATAAGGTTTCCAGTAGTTCATGGCTTAGTGGGAGACAAATAATAACAACTACCAATGCAAACAATATACAGCATTAAACCAAATAGTTCCTACTATGACATCTACAGTGTTAAATATCACAATGAACAGAAATGATATGATCAGTTATTGTCTATAATAAAAACAGTAAGTTTGCAAAGGGTTTACAATTTCAAATGGTAGATAGGGGGAGAATGGGATGTAATGATTATGAGGGAGGAGGAGAGAAAAGAGAAAAAATTACAGAAAGAGTGAAATAGAGAATAATGGTGATTGATTGCTAGTGGAAGAAAAGAGGGAAAGGGAATACAGGGGCATCCTTGGCGAGAGAAGAAAATATATATAAAAATTTAAAAAAATTAAAAAATACAAAGCAAAACTAAAATATACTGATCAGACATCCTAGTCCCTGGAAACCTGATCCATGAAAAATAACTGGCTTCAAAAATGGTAGAACTGAGGAAAAAACATGAGTATGTATAGATGTCCATGAACCATTAAGGTCACAATTAAACAGAGGAAAGAAAAAAAGAAAAGAAAAAGAAAGGGCAAAAAATCTTGATGAAAAGTTAAAGAATTCTTTTCACCAGCATTCAAAATATTTTCAGCTTCTCCTCTTAGCAGTTTTAGATGGGGTCATCTTAAGTGTGATGCTTCACCCTCAGATTGCTGGAACAAGAGAGGTAATCTCCTAAGTGGAATTTCTGGAGGCAGGGTTTAGGCTTAGGTGGGTTCCACACTCTTCACTGAATGCCAGTTGGTCTGAAGATTTTAAATCAGTACACCTCCAGGGCTCAGCAATTTCTGGTCCATGCTGGAAGACTGTACTGCAGGAACTCCCCTAGGTCCCACTAGAGTGGTAGAGGAGCAAATTCTTAGTCCACTATGTTACCTGTGGACCCCATGTTTCCTGTTCTTGGGTTCAGTCTCCAAACTCAATCCCTTCTGCGTATGTCCTTCTGAATTCCTGACTGGATATGTCTCTCTTAGCTGGTCTTGCAAGCAGCCAGATTAGAGGGGGAAAGGGAGAACTGGGTGGGTTTCCATGACCATCTGTCCCCTGTGTAAACCTCTCTCTATGTTTGATTTTCTCCTGGTTGCTTAAGCACACTCTATGTTATGTAGTATGTGTTTACTGGGCCTGTATTTCAGGCCAAAGTCAGGTTTGCCAGGAATTAGCTCCTGCAGCTGCCGGCCCCCACAATGCAGCTGTAAAATGTTTCCTTTCTCTGTCCTCTGCATGCTGTTGGGAGATATGGTGGCTTCTTTCCTGCACAAGGATATTGTGTACCATGTCTTTCAGTTGAGTCAGGCAATGTCTTTGATCTCTAAGTGCTCTATACCCAGACATGCCTCAAGCCTCCTAAAATGTTTGTTCTTTATTTTCCTTGTCCCCCCACTTTGCACATGAAGGGACCACTTTGTCTGCTGCTTCCTTCCCAGCTGGGGCAGTGGCTGTGATGCTGGGATTTCTTCCTTATTTTATTATACTCAACTTCCTGAGTCCCTGATCTTCTTTTAATGTCCAGTTTTAAATTCTAGTAAAGTCCCTCTCCTTTTTATATGTTCACCAACATTGCTGAGAAGCTGCCTGTCTGCTTTCTGGGTTTCATGCAATGGAGCAGTCAGGAAAGCAACCTCCTCTATTCTGCCATCTTGAAAAAAACATGTATTATGTATTTGTTATATAACAACAAATCCCACTGTGATATACAATGTAATAATAAAATGGAAAAAGAAGAATAACAAGCAAAGGTTTTTTTCCATTCTGTGAATTCAATCTTCACACTTTCCTTTACTATGCAGAAGCTTTGTAATTTGATGCCATCCAATTAATGATTTTTGGTTATATTTCTTGAGTTCTTGGAGTTTTATTAAGGAAGTTACTGCCTGCACATAAATGTTGCAATGTGATCCCTATACTTGTTCTCTTAGTTGCAATATTTCTGATCTAATTCCTAGGTCTTTGATCCATTCTGAGTTGCTCTGTGTGCAGGGTGAGAGACAGGGATCTAATTTTATTTTTCTGCACGTGGATATCTAATTTTCTCATCAAAATTTATTAACAATCTCATCTTTTATCCAATGTATGTTTTTGACAACTTTGTCAAGGATCAGATTTATCTGCGTGGGTTTGTATCTGTGTCTTCTATTCTTCTCCATTGGCCTTCATGTGTGATTTAATAAGCTTGGTTGGCTTGAGTCAGAATCAAAATCAGTAAAAAGCATGAGATTTACATTTGAATAATTTCTTCACAGTTTGTAGGTTCTAAAATTTGAAACAGATATAAAAGCCTATTTCAAAAACTTCTAATTGGACATAACTTTCCTATGTTCATATATGAATACACTACCAGTGAAACTCCACATCATGTATAACCACAAGAAGGGATACTAATTAGAATAAGTTATACTCCAGGTATGTATGTATGTAAAAATACACTACTGTTGTGTATATCTAAAAAGGATGAATTTTTAAAAACTTCAACAAATAATCTTAACTTCTCTATGATAATTTATGGAGTAACTGACTAATAATAATTAATACCTACTGTCTCCCCATATAAATATTCCACTTCAGTTTCCTCTTGTACTCTAACTTTATCTCTTACCCATCATTTTCCTTCTTTGACTTCCCTTTTTTCTCTATTTTCTATATTTTGTACCATGTTTTAAATTATAATGGAGTATGCAATTATGAATGTGTAGCCCTTTCATCTTATTCTATATTACTATTCATGGGCATTCTTCTGGGAAGAGGGGAGTTGGAGAGATCATTAGAGATTACATTTATATGTGATTTGGATTTGCACAATAATATTATATTAAGAATAATTATGTAATCAGCATTTATATTTACCAATAATAAAAATATTATTAAAATCAGTAGAATAAACCATTATTTTATTTTGGTATGGTAAAGAAAAAAATAAATTACATTTGTAGTACAATTCCCCCTCCAAAAAACCCCCACAGATGTTGAAAGGGATGAAATTACAGAAGAAGACAACAAAAGTTGATTATTAAAATGATTTATGAGTTAGAAGATCTAAGGAACAAATTGAGAGAAAATTCAGGAGATGAAAAACAATTTCAATGAGAGATTGATTATGAGAAGAACATAACTAGAACTCTTGGAAATTAAAAACACAATAAATAGAATAAAAATTAATTTGGAAGTGTGAGCAACAGATTAGATTTTGTAGAAAAGAGAACTTCAGGCCTTGAAGACAGGTTATATGAACTTGAACACTTATAAGGAGTAAAATAGAAAACAAGAGATCATTTTCAGAATATGCAAGAACTATGAGAAAACATTAAGACCACACTGCCTTTATGACTTTTTCTGGTAAATAGATGGATCTGGAGATTATCATGTTAAGTGAAATAAGCCAATCACCAAAAAACCAAAGTCAGTTGTTCTCTCAATATGCAGATGCTTACACACAAGTGGGAAGGGAAGAATAGAAGTTCAGTGGATTAGACAAAGGGGAGTGAAGTGAAGGGAAAGAAGATAGGAATAAGAAAGACAGTAAAATGAACATAGGACATAACTTTTCTATGTTTTTACATTAATACATGACCAGTAAAACTCCACATCATATACAACTACAAAAATGGGATCCAAATTAGAATGTTATACTCCATGTATGTATAATACATCAAAATATACTCTAATGTCATGTATTTCTAAAATGAATAAATTTTAAAAAGGGTCATTGGAATTGAACAGGGCTTGGAGATACAAGCTAATGGTACTAAGAACTTTTCAATTGAATAATAGCAAAAAATTTCAAACCTTAAGAATTAGGTGAACATACACATGCAGGAGGCATATAGAACCAAACATATACAATATCAAAAAATCTCTCTAAGACACATCATAATCAGAGTGCCTAATGTAGAGAATAGGGATATAATTTTAAAGCCTTGAGAAAAATGTCAGATCCAGGCACAGTGGCACATACCTGTATTCCCAGCAGGTTGGGAGGCTGAAGCAGGAGGATCGTGAGTTCAAAGTCAGCCTCTGCAGCTTAGCAAGGCACTAATTAAGTCAGTGAGACCCTGTCTTTAAATAAAATACAAAAAAGGACTGGGAATGTGGCTTAGTATTTGAGTGCCCCTGGTACTGAGAGAGAGAGAGAGAGAGAGAGAGAGAGAGAGAGAGAGAGAGAGGGAGAGAGAGACAGAGAAATGTAAGGATACACTTAGAGGTAAGCCAATAAGGATAATTCCTCAGTTCTTCACTCCATTTTAAATCCAGGAGGGCATAGAATGAGATAATCCAAGTTCTGAAAGAAAATTTCAGACCAAGATCATTATATACAACAAAACCGTCCTTCAGAATTGAATAAAAAATAAAAACTTCCTAAGATGAGTATATACTAAAAGAATTCATGACTACTAAACCAGAACTACATAAAATACTTAAAAGAAATACTACCCATGGAGGAATCTAAAAATAATCCCCAGAGCTCCTAAATGGATGAAACTCACTAGACAGTAATTGAATAAAAAATTAAGACTGCATAAAATATACTAAATAAATCAAAATATCAAGAAAGAATAAACATCTCTTCATAATAACTCTGAATTTAAAAACAAAAAGAGTCAAAACAAATCATTGTATATTACATCTCAAGGGCCTAGGAAAGCAGAAAGAAAGTAATTCTATAACCAATAAAAAGTAGGAAATAAGATTAGAGATGAAATTAATGAAATAAAGCATAATAATCAATGTGAAAAAATTGGACCTTTGTAAAGAATAATAAGATTGATAAACCTCAGTCAATAAAACAAAAAGAAGACCCAAATAAAAATTAGAGAAGAAAATAGAGACATAAACACAGATATATCTGAAATTCACAGAATCATTAGGGACAATTTGGAAAAGTCATTCTGAAAAATATAAAAAGGAAAATGTTATTTTGTATAATCTAGAAGGTACTGACAAATTTCTGGACATACACAGGCTATCAAAATTGAACCAAGAAAATAATTTAAACTTAAATGAAAACATTAAGCAATAAGATTGAAGCAGTATTATAAAGCATTCCAAAAGAGAAAGCTCAGGACCAGATGGATTCTGATCTGTGTTCTTCCAGATCTTTAAAGAAGAACTAATATCAACCTCCTCAAATTATTCCATGAAATAGAAATGGAGGAACATGCCCAAATTCATACTATGAAGCCAGTATCACCCTGATACCAAAACCCAAAAAAGACACCTCAAGGAAAGGAAACTATAGAAGAATGCCCATGATGAAAATATATGCAAAAAAATCCCTTAAAATATTTTCAATCAACATTTAAAACAAATGAAGATTGTTCATTATGATCATTTGGTTTCAACCCAGGGATGCAAGGTTATTTGAACATCTGTAAATTTAAAAAGTATAATTCTATAGATAAATAGAATTAAGGGGAAATTCACATGATAATCTTAATAGATGCAGAAGATCTTTGACATCAGCATGCATTCATTTTAAAAACACTGAAGAAACTAGAAATAGAAGGAACTTACCTTAACATCATATAGCATGTTAACCCAAATTCACCATCTTAAGTTGAAAAGAAAACTGAAGGTATTCCCACTAAAAAACATGGAAAAAGACGAAGATGATCATTCTCACCAGTCCTATTCAATATTGAGCTTGAAACCACAGAGCAATAAGGCAGGAGAAGGGAATTAAAGAGATACAGTATAAGATGAAGTCAAATAGTCTGTTTGTTGATAACATAATCATATATTTAGAAGCCCCCAAAATTACACCAGAAAACTCTGTAGTTAATAAACAAATTCAACATTGTAACAGGATAAATGATGAACAAACAAAAATCAATAGCTTTCCTATACACCAATAATGAATCTACTGAGAAAGAAATCAATAAACAATTCCATTTGTAATTCTCCCCCAAAATAAAGTACTGGGAATTAATCTAAACAGGTGAAGATTTCTCAGCATATGTATTCTTCTTTATTGTAATTTTGGAGGTTAAAGCACAAAAAGTAATGCTAAACAAATTGATTTTCCATATATACATTTTCTTTTTAAGAAATATCTTACTTTATATGAACTCAAGAACATCTACTTCATTCTTTACATTTATCTGTATTAAAAATAAATCACCCAAATCTGTTTCATTAAGTCTGATGACTCTGTGTTGTGTTTGCAAGGTATAATTTTCTTTCTGGAAAGCAGGGAGGAACTTAAGGAGTGATAGACATGTGCTAGTGGGTGAGACAAAGTAGGGAGAATCAGGAACTGAATCGGGGGCCAGAGTTACCCACTGTTGCTTGCATTGTACCTTGCTAGTAACCCTACTAATTGCCGTTCATTCACCAGGTTTTCTAAGGAACCCTGGCTTAGTGTAGACCTCATTGTTACTTCTCTCTCACATTCACCTAGAGACAAACATGGAAAGGCAGGATCAGAAGGAACCACACTAGAGATTTCTGCTCGAATGGAAGGCCTTAGAGGCTCTGAACAGCTTGAGCAAAAAATACTGAAGCACTGTGCAAGCAATAGTCATCCTTCTAACACTTGCAACTTTTATAAAAGAGATTCAAGATAAGGACATGATTCTGTAGTCTTTTTATTATGCTCATTTCCTGAGTACCAGTTATTTAAGTTATTTTATGTTTGATTAGTTTGGAATTACTTGCCTTTTTTATGTGTTGGTCAATTTATCTGCAGGAAACTGATGTTTCCCCAAGGTCATAGTAAATACATGCTGTTTTGTTTGTAAGTATGTATTGCTGAGAGTAAAATGTTAACATCAATCAGAGATCACCCCATCAGGGTTTATTCCTGAAGTCTGAATCTCCATGCTAGCTGCACTAATGGCAATAACAATATGCTATTTTCTTATATAATGACAATAAAATACTACTTAGTACCACAATATACAAAAAAATCAGGTGAAAGATGTCTACAGTGAAAATTATAGCATATCAAAGGAAAAAATGAGTAACTTAGATCATGGAAAGACCTTTCATATTCTTGGATAGGCAAAATTATTATTGGCCATATTAGCAAAACCCATTTAGGAATTAATGCAATTCCCATCAAAATATCAGTGGCATTCTTCACAGACTTAGAAAAAAAGAGTCCTAAATTTAATTTGGAAGAAAAAAAGACCCATAATAACCAAAACAACTCTCAACCAAAAAAGAAATGCTGGAGGCATCACAATATCCAATTTCAAATTATAAGAGAGAAGTATAGTAAAAAAGCCTACATGATAGTGGCATAAAAACAGACACGTAGACCAATAAAAAAGAATGGAAGACAGACAAACACACACACATATATAATATGTATGATATATATATCTACATCTTAATAAAGGTGACAAAAATACACATTGGCAAAAAGACTGCCGTTTTAACAAGGGTACTGGGCAAACTCCATATGTAGAAGAATGGAGCTGGATCACTATCTCAACCTGCACAAAAATCAACTCAAAGTTGAAAAAACCCTGGAATTAGATTTGAAACACTGAAACTGCTAAAGAAAACATAGAGTCAACACTTCAATATATAAGAACAGGCATATAGGTGCAATATGTAGTTGCAGATTTCCTTAATAGGACTTATAAAGTGAAACCAAGAATCAATAAGTGGGATGACATCAAATTAAAAAGTTTCTGAACAGCAAAAAAAAAAAAAAAAAACAATTGGACATGAAGGAAGGGCCCACAGAATGGAAAAAAAATCTTTGCCACATACTCTTCTAACAGGGGAGTAATATCAAGCATATATTAAAAAAGTAAAAAAAGGAAAACACCAAGAAAAAAATGACTAAGCAGGCAAGTGATATAAACAAATATTTCTCAAGATAAAAATACAAATGACCAACAAATATAATTTAAAAATTTCCACATCTTTAGCCATGGGGAAAATGCAAATAAAAAACACACAGGAATTTTATCTTAGTCCAATTAGAAAGGCAAACATCAAGTATGAAAATAACAATAAGTGTTGGCAAAGATTTATTGGAAAAGTTACATTTATACGTTGTTGATGGGACAGCAAACTAGTGCAACAACTATCGAGATTAGTAGGGAGGTTCCTCCAAAAGTAGGCATGGAACCACCATATGACCCAGCTATCCCAATTACCTGGTATTTATCCAAATTTATGAAAATCAGCATTCTATATGATACATGCATATCACTATTCAAGCCAATTCACAATAGCCAAGTTATAAAACCTGCCTAGAATTCATCAGTAGATGAATGTATAAAGCAAATGTGGTTTATATATACAGTGGAGATTTACTCACCTATAAAGAATAAAATCATGTCATTTTTTGGTAAATGGATTAAACTGAGAAACATCATGCTAAGTGAAATTATCCAGACCCAGAAAGTCAAGAGAAAATGTTTTCTCTCATATGTGAAAGCTAGTGAGAGGGGAAGAAAAGGATAAAAAAAGAAATATCCTGAAAATATAAGAGAGACCAATAAAATAGAGGAAGGGGAACAAGAAGAAAAGAGTGGAGAGGGCTTGGGGAAGCACTGGAGAAAGAAATCTACCACAGTAAATTCTACCTTCATATATAACTTTAATGCATTAATTAAAATTATAACTATATAAAAAAGAGATCAATATATTAGAGCAAGCAGATCAGGGACAGGGAATGAATAGTAAAATACAGGGGATGAGCTTTACTAAATTATATTATGTACAAATAAAGTATGGCACAATTTACTACACTATTATGTATAATTATACTACTTCAATAAAAATTCAGTTATAAAGGTCACACCAATTGATTAGACTACATAGAAATAGAACTTCAGATTTTGAAGACAGGGTACATGAACCTGAGCACTCAGTCAACAATAAAGAAAAAAGAAAGAAAACCATGATCAGAATATACAGAAGTTAGGCACAACATTAAGAGATCAATATGAAGAGTCATTAGAGTTGAAGAGGTACCACCATATAGGCTAATGGCATTAAGAACCTTTTTGGTGAAATAATAGCAGAAATAGTCAATTTTTCCCCAAACTTAGGATTGAGATGGATATCCATATATAGGATGTTTATAGAAATCCAAATGGACAAGATCATAAAAGAACTTCTCCATATCACCTCATAATTAAAATGCTAACATAGACAAGAAAGATAGAATCCTACAAGCCCCAAGAAAAAGAATTCAGGTCACTTTTTGGGTAAACCAGTAAGGATAATCTTCTGATTTCTTAGTAGAGACCATAAAAGCCAGGAGGGTTTAGAACAAGATTCCAACCCCCAAAAGAAAATAACTGCAAAGCAACATCACTGTATCCAGTAAATTATCCTTCAGAATCATTGGATAATAAAAATTCTCCAAGATAAGGATAAACTAAGAATTAATGAACACTAAACCAGCACTACAGAAAATCCTCAAAGAAATACTACATACAGGAAAAATTTAAAATAAACCCCATAACTCCCAAATGGATGAAACTTATTAGACAAGTTGTTAGGCAAGCAAGAACTAGATTTATGAAACAAATAAAAATGACAGTAAATAATATACATTTCTCCATAACCTGAATGCAAATGATCTCAATTCTCCAATTAAAAAAAAAGTGGTCATATAGACTGAAAAACAAGATCCAAACTTAGAAAGGACAGTATATCCAAAGGGATTCCATAAGCCAGGAGTAGCTACTCTCATATTCAACAAACAAAATTCAAGCAAAAGAAATCAATCAGAAGAAACAAAAAAGATCACTTCATATTAGTAAATGGAACAAGCCAGCAGGGAGATATATCAATAGTAAATATTTATGTACCAAACATGAGTGCATATAAGTACACAAAATAAGTACTTCATGACCTAAAGTCTTGGATAGATGCCAATGCAATCTTACTTGATGATTTCAAACACTAATGGTTTGGGCGTGAGGTGTCCCCCAAAAGCTCATGTGTAAGACAATGCAAGAAGGTTTAAAGGAGAGATTATTGGGTTATCAGAATTTTAACCCAATCAGCGAATTAATCACCTGATGGGATTAATTGAGTGGTAACTGAAGTTGGGAAGGTATGGCTGGAGGAGGTGGGTCATTTGGGGCATGGGTTTGGGGAGTGGAGTCTCTCTGCTTCCTGATCATCAGGTGAGATGCTTTCCTCCACCACACTCTTCTGCCATGATGTCCAGCCTCAATTCAAGCCCTGAGGAATGGAACTGGCTGTCTATAGTCTGGGGCCTCTGAAACCATGAGCCCCTAAATAAATTCTTCCTCCTCTAAAATAGTTCTGGTCAGTCTTTTCATCACAGCAGTGAAACAGCTTACTAAAACAAATAAAAATAAACCAAAACTAGACAAATAAAAACTGAAACACCTCACCAATAGATATTTCACTCAGACACAAAATCAATAAAGATATTTCTGACTTAAAAATACTATAAATCATATAGACCTAAATAGATTGTTCATTCCTTTGGTTTGTTTCTCTAAGCCTTCCTCAATCCCAATAATTCTCAAATTTGGCCTTTTCATGATATCCCATAATTCTTGTAGATTCTCTTCATGATTTCTTACCATCTTCTCTGTTTGGTCAACTTTGTTTTCAAGATTAAGTATTTTGTCTTCAATATCTGAGGTTCTGTCTTCCAGGTGTTCTATCCTATTGGTTATGCTTTCTATGGAGTTCTTAATTTGGTTTATTGTTTCCTTCATTTCAAGGATTTTTTTTCAATATCTCTAACTCTATTGAAATGATCTTTTGCTTCCTGTATTTGCTCTTTTAACTGTCGATTGGTGCATTCAATGCCTGCATTTGCTCTTTCATCTCCTCATTTGATTCCCTGATCATTTTAATTGTGTACATTCTGAATTCCCTTTCTGACATTTCTTCTGCCATGCTGTCATTGGATTTTATTGCTATACCATCTAGGTTTTTTTGGGACATTTTCTCCCCTTGTTTTCTCATATTGCTCAGGTATCTACCCCTCTTTAGTGAAACTCTGGGATATTGCAGATTTCCTCTATTGACTAATATGGTCTCTGTAGATTTTCAATAACTCATCTCTTAGCCTTCGGTAGCCTGAAGTCTTGGAGGAACTTGATAATGTGATGCTCCACTATGAAGCTGCCCCTCTAGGGGTGGTGGCCTTCAGGAGGGGTATATTCCCTGTCAGTGGGCAGAGGTGCCTCCACTTGTTGACTGATGGTCAGTCAAAAGGGGACTAGACTGCAGACTGGGGCACATCTGATCTGGGTCTGTGTCTCTGGTTCTACTGTCCTGGTGGGAAAGCCTTGCCCAGTGGGGAATACTTACCTGGTGAGGATGTTTCACTGGGCAGCTCACATCCGAGAAGTTCCCTTCAGTCCAGAACTACCACCTAGACTGGGAAACCCTCCTCTGCGATGTTCTCAGGGGTCCTGACCTACCACCTGGACTGGGGAGCCTGTCCCTGTGAGGGACTCCCTCTCTGAACAGCCCTCCTTTGCTATGTTCTCTGGGGATCAGAGCTACTGCCTGGGCCTTGAACCCTCACTCTGTGTTGAATCCTCTCACCATGCAGCCCTCCTCTGCAATGCTCCTGGTTGACTGGGTACACGGCTCCAGCAGTGGAGTCTCACTGGGCCACTCTACTCCATGAAGTTCCCTGCATTTCTGGACTACTGCCCCATCTGGGGAGCCCAACCAATGGGAGAGACTCACCTTGTGGCTCTGAGTTGGTCCCGAGTCTCTCAATACCTCCTCTTCTTGACTCCTCGGTCTTGTCAAAGGTCCTCTAGCCTCCTGTAGGTGTCTCAGGAAGAGAGCTGCCCTTTCAATGATGATGCCACACCCTCAGGAATAATTCAAAATGCCTGTACCAGCCTATAAAGAAGCCTCTAGCTAGCTCTGCAATGCAGGCGGGTTGGCTCATCTGCCGGCTTGCTCCACGATGGCGACAGACCTCAGCATGGTTGTTGGGCAGGGTCGCTCAGAGATGGTGTCTGTCTTTGGCCTGGTGGTTGGGTGGGTTGGCTGCCTGCTGTGGCCTAGCTCTGCAAGGCAGGTGGATTGGGTGCCCACCTGCTACTTCATGATGCAGGTGGCCTGATTCACCTGCCAGCTTGCTCCGTGACTGCAACCGACCAGTGATGGTGCCATCATCTGTGCCTTTATTCTTTTCTTGAATGTGCTCCACGCAATGAATTTTCCTCAGTAGTGCTTTCATAGTGTCCCAGAGATTTTGATATTTTGTGTCTTCATTCTCATTTACCTCTAAGAATTTTTTTATCTTCTCCCCGATGTTTTCTTTTATCCATGCTTCATTCAATAGCATATTATTTAGTCTCTAGGTTTTGGAGTAATTTGTTTTTTATTTTGTCACTGATTTCTAATTTCATTTCATTATGATCTGATAGGCCAGAAGGTAGTATCTCTATTTTTTTGCATTTACTAAGGGCTGCTTTGTGGCATAACATATCGCCTATTCTTGAAAAGGTTCCATGTGCTGCTGAGAAGAAAGTGAATTTGCTCATTGATGGATGGAATATTCTACATATGTCTGTTAAGTCTAAGTTATTGATTGTGTTATTGAGTTCTATGTTTTCTTTGTTTAGTTTTTGTTTGGAAGATCTATCCAATGGTGACAGCTGTGTGTTAAAGTCACCCAGAATTATTGTGTTGTAGTTTATTTGATTCCTGGAATTGAGAAGGATTTGTTTGATGCACGTGGATGCACTGTTGTTTGTGGGCATAAATATTTACAATCATTATGCCTTCCTGGTTTTTGGTTCCCTTAAGCAGTATGAAATGTCCTTCTTTATCCCTTTTGACTAACTTTGACTTGAAGTCCACTTTATCTGAAATAAGGATGGAAACCCCCACATTTTTACTGAGTCCGTGTGTGTGGTAGGTTTTTTCCCATCCTTTCACCTTTAGTCAGTAGATGTCTTTTTCTATGAGACGAGTCTCTTGAAGGCAGCATATTGTTGGGTCTTTCTTTTTAATCCATTCTGCCAGTCTATGTCTTTTGATTGATGAATTTAGGCCATTAATGTTCAGGGTTATTATTGAGATATGATTTGTATTCCCAGTCATTGGGGGTTATTTTTTGTTTTTAACTTGACTTTGTTTCTCCTTTGATTGGTTATTCCTTTAAGGTAGTTCTTCCCTTTGCTGACCTACATTGTTGTTTTTCATTTTCTCATCTTGGAATATTTTGTTGATAATATTCTGTAGTGCTGGCTTTCTATTTGTAAATTCTTTCAACATGTGTTTATCTTGGAAGGATTTTATTTCATCTTCAAATCTGAAGGTTAGTTTTGCTGGGTATAGGATTCTTAGTTGGCAACCATGTTCTTTCAGAGCTTGAAATATGTCATTCCAGGCCCTCCTAGCTTTTAGGGTTTGGGGTGAGAAATCTGCTGATATGTGTATTGGTTTCCCTTGCAGCCTTCAAAATCTTATCTTTATTTTGCATGTTAAGTATCTTCATTATAATGTGCCTTGGTGTGAATCTATTGTGATTTTGTGCATTTGGTTTTCTGGAAGCCTCTTGTATTTTATTTTTCATTTTATTCTTCCAGTTTGGGAAATTTTCTGATATTATTCCATTGAATACGTTGTTCATTCCTTTGGTTTGTATCTCTGTGCCTTCCTCTGATAATTCTTAAATTTGGTCCTTTAATGATGTTCCATAGTTCTTGGAGGTTCTGTTCATGATTTCTTACCATCTTCTCTGTTTGGGCAACTTTATTTTCAAGATTAAATTTTTGTCTTCCTTGTCTGAGGTTCTGTCTTTCAAGTGGTCTAGTCTGTTGGTGATGCTTTCCATTGGGTGTTTTATTTGGTTTTTTGTTTTCTTCATTTCAAGAATTTCCATTTTTTTCTTTTTGAAAATCTTTATCTCTTTTTGATATAGTCTTTTGCTTCCTGCAGTTGTTCTTTCAACTGCTTATTGGTATGATCATTCATTGCCTGCATTTGCTTCTTATCTCATCCTTTGCTTCATGAATCATCTTAATCATGTATAATCTGAAGTCCTTTCTGACATTTCTTCTACCACACTGTCACTGGATTCTATTCAATATAGAATCTAGATTTGTTTGGATCATTTTCTTCCCTTGTTTTTTCATGTTGTTCATGTGTCTTCCCCTCTAGCAGTGCAGATATGGGGTATTGCAGATTCCCCCCTATAGGCTTATAATGACCCTATAGATTTCCAAAACCTTTTCTTTAAGTGGGAGATCAATATTAGTAGTGCCTAGTTCAGACAGTATGCAACCCTAGACAAAATAGTCCCTATGAGGACATTAACAATATTGTCATAATGAACAGAATGAGTTCAATTATCTTCAGTATAACAAATAGATTTGCAATAAAGTCTGCAGTTTCTAATGGAGGACAAAGAGGGTGCAGAGGGATATAGAATGTAGCTGTTAATGGGATAAGAAAAGGATATATAGAAGTTCTAGATAATAGAAAGTGTGAGATTATAATCAAAAGAAGTTGGTTGTTAGCATGCAAAAAGGGAGAAAGAGACTCTGAGGGAACAGGTAAATAAAAGGAAAAGAGAGTGAGAATAGTAAAGAAATAAAAACTTAAAATTGTTCAATAAGAAGAAAAAAGAAAATCTACACTATAATAGTCACATAGTATTCAAACCTCCCAGTCTTCAGTAGCCTGTTGTATGAGAGGTACCTGACAATGAGCTTCAAGTCTCCAGCAGGCATCTCAGGATGGGATTTGCCCCACCTAAAGACTGGAGCTATGGCTTCCAGGATTATCCAAGTTGGCTGCTCTGGTTTCCAAATGTGTTGGCAAAGGGGGAGCTGCAGCTTGGGGTGTGGTCATGATTGACTGGAGGTCCTGGAGGCAGGGTGCAGTTGGTCTGGTGGGTCCTGGAGGTGGGGTGTGGTTGGTCTGGTTGCAGGATCCTGGAGGTGGGGTGCAATCAGTCTGTCTGGGGGTCCTGGTGATAGGGCACAGTTGGTCTGGGAGTCCTGATGGTGGGGAACAATCAGTTGATGTGAGGGCCCTGGAGGCAGGGAGTGATCAGTCAGGCTGAGGGATCCTGGAGACTGGGCTCAGTCAGTCCGGCCAGGGTCCTATGGGGCCTGGCTTTTGTCTCAAAATAGCAGCAGCCACATGTAAGCAAAACTGCAGGTACTGTGACAGTGAACTTCCAGGCAACAGCAGGCAGCTGGCGCTCCACTGGCTGTCTGTGTTCAGGTTGCTGTCTGCTGTTGGATGATCAGGAGGTGAACCTCGGGTGGTGGGTGATGTGTAGGTGAAAGCCAGGCAATGGAAAGGCAAGCAGCAGGCAAATGGTGGATGGTAGGCACCAGGCAGTGAACAATCTGCACTCAAAAAGGTGTCGATATGCTGGAAGACTGCAAGTGATTCCAGTAGACAAATGGGGTAAACAGCAGGGGACCAATAAGCAGCAAAAACTGCCTCACCAAGAAACAGATATAAACTTGAAACCCGAGTTACGGAGCGACAAGAAATGCAACTTCCCTCTAGTCCACCATCTTGGATCTCCCCCACTTATAAGATCTTAAAAAGAGTTTAGACATGTAACCTGGTTCTTCAAATCTAGATGAACATTTAAGGCAGTAACACATAAGATTGTATTTTTTTTACAATATAAAATAATCAGTACAAGCTTTGGTCACAAAATATAAGCATACCAGTGAATAAGGATAATTGTCAAAGAAAAATACAAAATATTTAGTTACAATTTAGCAAAACATTTTCTAAGGAAAAAAAAAAAGAATTTGTAGATACATAGTATGTAGAATGACAGAAAAGTATTGAAGAAAAGGATGTTGGGGAAAGTAACAACCTCTACACTTTGTTCTTCCCTGACTTTTAAAGAGTGATGTTAGTAAAGATGTACTAGAAATGATCTTAGATTGCAGGGATCTTTCTTTTTTAATATAGGCACTCAGTGATATAAAATTTCCTTTTAGAACTGTCTTCCTTCTGTTCATAGATTTTGGTGTTGTATCTTTGTTCTTATTTGTTTCTAAATTTTTAAAATTTTCTCCAGTTTTCATCTATGATCCACTCCTCATTCAAAAATCATATTATTCAATATCCTTGTTAATTTCTGCTTTTTATCCTGTTGACTTTTAGTTTTATTCCATTATGATCTGATAGGATGCAAGAGTATCTCTCTTTCTCTCTCTCTTTCATATTTGCTAAGACTTGCTCTAGTATCCTAAAATATGTTATTTTAGAGAAGGTTCCATGTGCAACTGAGAAGAAAGTGAATTTGGTTGACTGATGAAATATTCAACAGATGTCTGTTAGGCTCATTTAATTTGTAATATTTTAAGTACTGAAGAGTCTTTGCTTAGTTTATATTGGGATTACCTATCGATTGGTGAGAGAGTTGTGTTGAAATCACCCAGTATTATTGCATTTGGGTCTATTGAATCTTTGTATTGAGTATATTGTTTCATAAACATAGGTGTACTAATATTTGGACACTAATAGTTACAATCATTATATCTTATTGATGGATGAGTCTCTTAGCTAGCATGAAAGCATGTGATCTTTTTTGTTTCTTCTGATGATTTTTGGCTTGAAGTCTACTTTGTTAGATATGATAATAGCTACTTCTACTTACTTTTGGTCTTAATTTTTATAGCATATTTTTTCCATCTTTTCACATTTTGACTGCAGATATCTTTGCCTGTGAGTCTGTTATATCAAGTTATGGTCTTGTTTTTTAATTCATTCTCTCAATGTGTTTTGTGATAGGAGAGTTGAGACCATTTATATTTAGTGTAATTATTGAGAGATAATTTATTTCTTGTCCTTTTGATTTATTTCTGTCATGTAATTCAGATTTGATTATTCCTTAATTGATTATTGTTCTAGTGAAATTCACTTATTCATTCACTTTGATGTTTATTTTTTATTTCTTCTGGTGTAATATTTCATTAAGTATGCTTTGTAGTCCTGGCTTACTTGTTAGGAATTCTTTTGATTTCTGCTTATCAGAGAAGGTTTTTATTCCATTCAATTCTGGAGGATATCTTTGTTGGATATAGCAATCTTGGTAGACATATGTTATCTTTCAGAGCTTGGCAGATAATATTCAAGCCTTCCTGACTTTTTGTATTTGGGTTGAGATATCTGTGGAAATTCTAGTAGGCTTACCTCTAAATGTGCCTGCCATTTTTCTCTTTCAGATTTTAAAATTCTGTCTTTGTTGTTCTGTGTAGTAGACTGTTTAATTATGATGTGTCTTGGTAAGGATGTTTTTTCATCTTATCTATTTGTGGTTCTAAATGCATCCTGTATTTGGATTTCCACTTCATTCCCAAGGTTTGGAAAACTTTCTGATATAATTTCACTGAAAATTTTATGTATTTCAATAGTTTATGTCTTGGTGCCTTCTGCACCAAAGAGACTTAGATTTGGTCTCTTAATGTTATCACTGATTTCTTGAATATTCTGGTAATGGTCTGTTATCTTTTCTTTATTGTTAACTTTTTTTCAAGATTGTATGCTTCCTCTTTGAGGTTAGAAAATCTGTCTTATATGTGGTCTAATATATTAGTGATGCTTTCAGCTGAATTTCTAACTTGATTTGTTATTCCTTTTCCAGAATTTGTTTTGTTCTTTTTCAGAATTTCTATCTTTTTATTTAAATGCTATTTCATTCCTGGTATATTATCTCTTAGTTCATTCCATACATCTTACTTCAGTTCAGTAAACAATTTAATTATCAACTGTTTTAGTCAAATTTTTTGCCGGAACAAAATTAGAGGAGGAAAATTTTATTTTGGGGCTCACAGTTACAGAGGTCTCAATCCATAGACAGCAGTTTCCATTCCTCATGGCTCAAGGTGAGGCTATATATCATGGCAGAAGAGTGTGCAAAGGGAAGCAGCTCACATGATGATCAGAAAGCAGAGAGAGAGGTCTCCACTTTCCAGATACAAAACCATGCCCAAAACCATGCCCGCAATTCCCACCTCCTCCAGTCACACCCTACACTTCAGTTACCACTCAGTTAATCCCCTATCAGGGAATTAATTCACTGATTGGGTTAAGATTCTCACAAACCTATCATTTCTCCTCTGAACCTTCTTGCATTGTCTCATGCATGAGTTTTGCGGGGACACCTCACATCCAAACCATAACATCAACTTTCTTTTTTAAATTTATTTTTATTGTAATCAAATGGGATACATGTTGTTTCTGTTTGTACATGGAGGAAGAGCATACCATTTGCATAATCATACATTTACATAGGGTAATGATGTTTGAATCATTTTGTTATTTTTTCCTTCCCCCCAAACCCTCCCACCCCTCTTTTCCCTCTATACAGTCCCTCCTTCCTCCATTCTTGCCCCCCTCCCCCTCCCACCCCCCCATTATGTGTCATCATCTGCTTATCAGTGAGATCATTCATCCTTTGGAATTTTGAGGTTGTCTTATCTCACTTAGCATGATGTTCTCCAATTTCATCCATTTGCCTGCAAATGCCATAATTTTATTATTATTTATAGCTGAGTAATATTACATTGTATATATATACCACAGTTTCTTTATCCAGTCATCAATTGAAGGACATCTAGGTTGGTTCCACAGTCTGGCTATGCTGAATTGAGCAGCTATGAACATTGATGTGGCTGTATCTCTGAAGTATGCTGATTTTAAGTCCTTTGGGTATAGGCTGAGGAGTGGGATAGCTGGGTCAAATGGTGGGTTCATTCCAAGTTTTCTAAGGAATCTCCACACTGCTTTCCAGAGTGGCTGCACTAATTTTGCAGCCCCACCAGCAATGTATGAGTGTACCTTTCTCCCCACATCCTCTCCAACACCTATCATTGCTTGTATTCTTGATAATAACCATTCTAATTGGGGTGAGATGGAATCTTAGTGTAGTTTTGATTTGCATTTCTCTTATTACTAAAGATGGTGAACATTTTTCATATGTCTGTTGATTGCTTGTAGATCTTCTTCTGTGAAGTGTCTGTTCATATCCTTAGCCCATTTGTTGATTGGGTTATTTGTATTCTTGGTGTAGAGTTTTTTGAGTTCTTCATATATTCTGGAAATTAGTGCTCTAAGATATTCTCTCACTCTGTAGGCTCTCTCTTCACATTGCTGATAGTTTCCTTTGCTAAGAGAAAGCTATTTAGTTTGAATCTGTCCCAGTTATTAATTCTGGCTTTTATTTCTTGTGCTATGGGAGTCCTGTTAAGGAAGTCTGATCCTAAGCCAACATGTTGAATATTTGGACCTACTTTTTCTTCTATAAGATGCAGGGTCTCTGGTCTGATTTCAAGGTCCTTGATCCATTGTGAGTTGATTTTTGTGCAGGGTGAGAGACAGGGGTTTAGTTTCATTCTGTTGCATATGGATTTCCAGTTTTCCCAGCACCATTTGTTGAAGAGGCTATCTTTTCTCCATTGCATATTTTTGGCACCTTTGTCTAGTATGAGAAAATTGTATTTATTTGGGTTTGTATCTGTGTCCTCTATTCTGTACCATTGATCTACCTGTCTATTTTGGTGCCAATACCAAGCTGTTTTTGTTACTATTGCTTTGTAGTTGAAGTTCTGGTATTGTGATACCCCCTGCTTCATTCTTCCTGCTAAGGATTGCTTTAGCTATTCTGGGTTTCTTATTCTTCCAGATGAATTTCATGATTTCTTGCTCTATTTCTGTAAGGTACATCATTGAGATTTTAATTGGAATTGCATTGAATCTGTATAGCACTTTTGGCAGAATGGCATAACATCAACTTTTAAAACTCCTTTTCTGATATTTCCTTCATTGTGATGTCCATGGGACCAGATGTATTGTGAGCTATTTGGAGTGACTTGTTCCCTTACTTTTTCATATTGTTAGTATTCCTTAAGGAATAGTTATCTCTTTTACTTTTATATGAAGGACACTTTCTTATTTTATACTGTGGGTTGGGTGAATGCCTTAGTGTCCACATTTCACTCAGTTAAACTTGCTAGTATGTCAAGTACAATGAGAGAACAGAGGTATTAATTTCAAGAAGTTACAGTCACTTCAGAACAACATACTCATAAATCTTTAAAAACTTATTACACATGACCTCTAGAAGTCCACTAATCAAGTGATAAATGGGGGTCATTTTCTTTAATTGGTTGATAAATTAGTTAATAAGAAAACAAAATTGTTTTAAAACTACCTTTGGCTTTGGACCTTTGTGTGGGGTATTGCTCTGCACCCTAAATTCTCATATCCCTAGGATTGAGTAGATAAAGTTCTCAACTGGGCATCTGGATTTCTAGCATCACCCCAGAATTCTACCCATAGGTCTTGGTAGCTGACCACTATGGGGAGATGGTGCATGGAAGGTTTCCTGTAGCTACTCCCTCCATTGTTCACCAAATATGCAGTTTAAATTCTCTATCCCTAAATGTAATCCTGTCCACCTGTTCAATTTTCCTGTCTTTTTTAGCTGATCATTGACACCACAGGGCCCAAAGGGAGAGCAGGTTGCACTCCCCTGTGCTTCTGTCATGAATCCCCCTGGATCTGCTATTCACCATAACTGTGTTGGAATCATGATTTTTCAGGCAAACTTCATATCTGAAGCACCAGTAGGGACAAAGTAGAAGTTTTTGCTAAAAATCTTGATGTCCTGTAGGAATGAGATTCAACTAAAAGTCCTCCAGTTGGATCTCCATCTCTGTTCTTCATTTACATGTTGAAAAACATGGAGCATATTTTAAACACCAGTTCACTCTGTAGTGTTTTTATCTGCTAAGTCTAGACTGCCTTTTACAGCTGTTTATGTGTCAAATGTGTCCACTGTGTTTCTCTTTCCCTTTGTGTTGTCCCTCCCTTTGTGGTGGCACAGCACCACTGCTGCTGCCAGACTTTGGTGTGTTTACTTATGTCCTTCATTCACAAACACCAGCATTTCTTGGCTTCTCTGAATCTCTGACAGACAGATACCCATTTATTCATTTATAATGATTTTCTTCATACACCCACCATGTAATGAAGCAGTATTACTATTATTTCAATTCCAAGCAGCAAAGCAGCAGTGCCTGTTTACTCTATCCACCATCTTGGAGCCCCTGAAAAATACATTTTTTTTTGTGGTTTTGTGGATTGAACCCATGGCCTTGTGCTTGCAATGCAAACACTCTACCAACTGAGCTATCTCCCCAGCCCAACAATACATCCCTTTTGAACAAGGGATGGATAATAGAAAAAATGAGGGGAAATATTAACAATTCCTAGAACCAAACAAGAACATACCAAATATCTGGGACACTAAGAATGCAGTTCCAAGAAGAGCATTTATAGCTTTCAGTGCTTACATTTAAAAGACAGAAATATCCCAAATAAAAAATCTAATGTTTCATCTCAAGACCATAGACAACTAGGATCAAACTAATTCTATGTTCATTAGATGAAAGGAAATAATTAAAATATAAATTAATGGGATAGAAAATGAAAAAAAACCTAATTCAGTGGATCAATGTAATTAAGAGTTGTTTCTTTGGAAAGATAAACAAGACTGATAAACCCTTAGCCAAACCAATTATAAGAAAGAAAAGACCCCGTAGCAACAAAATTAGAACTAAATGGGGACATATAAATACAGATATTTCTGAAATATAGAGGATCATTAGGGACTATTTTGAAAACTTATTTTCCTATAAATTGGAAAATCTAGAAAGTGTTGACAAATTTCTAGAAATGACTTACCCAAATAGAGCCAAGAGTTTATAGAAAAGCTAAGCAGATCAATAAAAAGCAATGAAATTGAAGCAACAATAAAAACCTTTCTGACAAAGAAAATTCTGGGACCAGTTGGATTTTTGAATGAATTCCATGAGATCTTTAAAGAAGAAATATTCTCAATTCTCTCTAAATTGTTTCATGAAATAGAAAGGTGGGTAGCATTTCAAATTTATTCCATGAAGTCAGTATCACCGTACTACTCCAAACAGGTAAGGAAAAATCAAGGAAAGAAAATTGCAGACCAACATCCTTGATGTATCTCATATCACACAAAGTGGACTTCAACCCAGAATTAATCAGAAGAAACAAAGGTTATTTCATACTGCTAAGGGACCTACAGATTCAATGCAATCCTCATCAAAATGCCAATTGCATTCTTCACAGCTAGAAAAAAACAGTCCTAAAATTCATAATGAAGAATAAAAGACTCAGAATGGCCAAAGCAATTCTGGGCAATAAGAGCAATGCTGGAGGCATCACAGCACCACTCAAATTATGTAACAGAGCTATAGTAACCAAACCAGCATGGAACTAGCATAGAAACAGACATGAAGACCAATTAGGCAGAACAGAAGGCACAGAGACAAATCCACATAGATGCAGTTATGATCCTTGACAAAGGTGCTGAAAATATACAGTGGAGAAAAATAGCCTTTTGAACAAATGGTGCTGGGAAACCTGGGTAGTCATATGTAGAAGGATGAAATTACATCCCTACCTCTCATCCTATATAATAGTCAAATCAGATTAGCTCAAGGACATAGAAATTAGACCAGAAACCCAGCAATTGCTGGAAGAAAACATGAGGTCAACATTCCAATGTATTGGTGCAGGTATTGACTCCTATAGCATAAGAAATAAAACAAAGAATCAATAAGTGGGATGGTATCAAATTAAAAAACTTGCAGAGCACAGGAAACAAGAACATGAATAGAGAGCCTATAGAATAGGAGAAAATATTTGTCAGCTACTCTTCTGACAGGGAATTAATATTCATAATACATAAAGAACCCCCAAAAACTTAACATCAGAAAAATGCATGATCAATAAATGGGTAAGAGAACTAAACTGACATTTCTGAAAAGAAGAAATGCAAATACATAAAAAGTTCAAAATCCTTAGTAATCATTGAAATGCAAATCAACACTGCACTGGGATTTCATCTCACTTCAGTTAGAATAGCAATCATCAGTATACAAATAACAATGCTGGTGAGGATGTGGGGGAAAGGTACACTTATACAATGTTGGTGTAACTGTAGGTTCATACTAACACTGTGGACAGAAGTATGGAGTTTCCTCAAAGACTAGAAATGGAATCACCATGTGACTTAGATATTCCATTCCTTGGTATTTATCCACAAGAACTAAAATCAGCATACTATAGTGATACATGCATACCCATATTTGTAGCAACACAATTAACAATAGCCAAGTTATGGGACCATCCTAAATGTCCATCAACAGATGGATGAAGAAAATGTGGTATATATACAAAATGGTATTTTACTCACACATTAAAAAATGAAATTATGTCATTTGCGGGTAAATGGATGGAACTGGAGATCATCAAGCTTAGTGACCTAAACCAGACTTAGAAAGTCAAGGGTCAATTTTTTTCTCTCATATGCAGAAGTGAGAGAGAAAAAAAGGAATAAAAGAGGGATCTCATAAATATAAGTGAGATCAAGTGGAAGAAAATCTAAAGGTAATGCAAGGGGGAGTAGGTACTAGGAAATGAAATCAACCAAATTATGATAAATTGAATAAATTTATTGAATAAAATTGAATAAATTGATCAAATTATGCTATGTGCATGTATGACTATGTCACAATGGTCCCCAGTATTGTATATAATTATAATGAATTGATAAAATCATAAAAAATTTAAGTTTTAGTATGACTCTGCCACTTCCATTCTTAGGAACTTGAGAAAATTAGTATTATTTTTAGTACGATTTATGGTAACAGCACACTGGTATGCTCTATGCCTGTACTTTTTTGATTGAAATTACATAGTTACTATGAAGGTGCTTGACAAAAACTAAAAGTATTGAATGAATATAAAACAATGAAACAATAAAAGCATTTTCCATCACAGAGGAGAGCACCTGGAGATTAGGTAGCCACCACTCTGCCATGTATTTGTGTGTATGGCTTTGCAAAAAAAATGCCCAGAGATTTGAGCAATTTTCATCCATGGAATTGATAAAGAATGAGAGAAAGAAGAAATTTCCTTCCTTAAGTACTTTTTTGCGTTTTTGTATTTGAAATGCCATTTTTGTATTAGAGCATTACAGTTAAGAATAGTAATTGGGTTCATCTAGACAAAATCATACACGCATACCTCCAGAGTTCTTTAATGAAGGAGCAGCACTGTTTCTCCAGTTGGAAAGTGTAGGCAGACTGGACACCTTACAACATTTGTTCCATGACTCTTCTTCCTTTCCTCTCTTTAGAAAGTCTTAAAACAGGCTTTGATGTTCCTCCTCCCAAGAGGCTGGTCCAGGGAGGAGGCCTATTTGGTGAGAAATGACTCCCAGAGAGATGATTACAGATTAATAGAGTGAGATGAGTTCAGGCAGACAAGAGGGTGTGCCCTCTGGTGCACTCATCCATGATGCCAATCACCTTCATAACAAATCTGCAACCTGGGTGGTGTTATTGTTCCCATTACAGGGATAAGAGCATAGAGGCAGATGAAGCTGCTTGTGTATCCAGACTCCATCACAGTGGTAGGAACAGGAGTGCTTCTAGTCAGTATGGGACCTTCAATAAGCAAAACTCTTTTGGGGTGCTATTTTAGGAAAAGAACACTGTATGAGTAAGTATTTCTTATGCCCTTACAAGGAACTTGGAGAAGGTCTGAACATCTAAGTGCCCCTCATGCTCCAGTGCTCTGAGCTCCATAGTCAATGTGTATCCAACCAAGAGGGGAGGTGATAGGGCTCATGTCTGCCTTCCCAGCTTGCAGGTGTACTGCATGCAGGCATCATTTCCCACTGGCCCAGTTATGGTACCAGGCAACATGACAGTATGTTTCTCAATTTAACTTAGTAAGTGATAGGTATTTGATTGAAGGAGAATGAAGGCATTGTGGAAAATACCATGTGAGAGTTGACTACACTCCCTTCATCTTTGATCAGGTGGGTGTCAGAGTCAGCTCGGTGGCTGATTATCAACAACAAACCTGAGGAGGGCTTACAGAAACTTAAAAAAGCTGCACGGGTGAATGGAATGGAGACTTCTGCAGATGCCCTAACCATGGAGGTGAGCAGGATGGGAGGTGCTTATGAGGCAGAGAAGACATAGCCTGACATACTATTAAATGGTTTCCAAGGAGGCAATATGCTGTCACTGAAAAGCCTGGATGCAGACATTTTATTCAGAGGAGGCAAAGAGCCTTGGTTTTTAAACTATTGCGCCTCAAACTCAATGCAGACATCTCCCTCCACAGGATTTTATTCTTTATATTTGATTACTATTTACATTGACAGATAACACTGTATGTTTTTACCTTTATAATATGATGTTTTGAAGCATATATACACTGTGGAATGATTAAATCTAGCCAATTAATAGATGCATTACCTAACATTTTTGCAGAGAGAGCAAATAACATCCACTTTACATTTTTTTTTTTTTTTTTTTTTTTTTTTTTTAATTTTTTTTTTTTATTTTATTTTTTTTACGTTTACATAGGGTAATGATGTTTATTATATTTTTTCCCCTCCCCCCCACCCCTCCCACCCCTCCCACCCCTCCCACCCCTCTTTTCCCTCTACACAGTCCTTCTTTCCTTCATTCTTACTGCTCTCCTTAGCCTAACTCTAAACCTAACCCTAAACCTAATGCTAGCCCCTCCCACCCCCCATTATATGTCCTCATCCGCTTATCAGCGAGATCATTCGTCCTTTAGTTTTTTGAGATTGGCTTATCTCACTTAGCATGATATTCTCCAATTTCGACCATTTGCCTACAAATGCCATAATTTTATCATTCTTCATTGCGGAGTAATATTCCATTGTATAAATATGCCACAGTTTCTTTATCCATTCATCAACCGAAGGACATCTAGGTTGGTTCCACAATCTGGCTATGGTGAATTGAGCAGCAATGAACATTGATGTGGCTGTATCTCTGTAGTATGCTGCTTTTAAGTCCTTTGGGTATAGGCCAAGGAGTGGGATAGCTGGGTCAAATGGTGTTTCCATTCCAAGCTTTCTGAGGAATCTCCACACTGCTTTCCAGAGTGGTTGCACTAATTTGCAACCCCACCAGCAATGTATGAGTGTTCCTTTTTCACCACATCCTCGCCAACACCTATTGTTGCTTGTATTCTTGATAATCGCCATTCTAATTGGGGTGAGATGAAATCTTAGGGTAGTTTTGATTTGCATTTCCCTTATTACTAGGGATGTTGAACATTTTTTCATATATCTGTTGATTACTTGTACATCTTCTTCTGTGAAGTGTCTGTTCATTTCCTTAGCCCATTTGTTGATTGGATTATTTGTATTCTTCGTGTAGAGTTTTTTGAGTTCTTTATAGATTCTGGAAATTAGCGCTCTATCTGAGGTATGGTTGGCAAAGATATTCTCCCACTCTGTAGGCTCTCTCTTCACATTTCTGATAGTTTCCTTTGCTGAGAGAAAGCTTTTTAGTTTGAATCTATCCCAGTTGTTTATTCTTGCTTTTATTTCTTGTGCTATGGGAGTCCTGTTAAGGAAATCTGATCCTGAGCCAACAAGTTGAAGATTTGGACCTACTTTTTCTTCTATAAGATGCAGGGTCTCTGGTCTGATTCCGAGGTCCTTGATCCATTTTGAGTTGAGTTTTGTGTAGGGTGAGAGATAGGGGTTTAGTTTCATTCTATTGCATATAGTTTTCCAGTTTTCCCAGCACCATTTGTTGAAGAGGCTATCTTTTCTCCATTGCATATTGTTGGAACCTTTGTCTAGTATGAGAAAATTGTATTTATTTGGGTTTGTGTCCATGTCCTCTATTCTGTACCATTGATCTACCTGTCTATTTTGGTACCAATACCATGCCGTTTTTGTTACTATTGCTTTGTAGTAGAGTTGAAGATCTGGTATTGCAATACCCCCTGCTTCGCTCTTGCTACTGAGGATTGCTTTAGCTATTCTAGGTTTTTTATTCTTCCAGATGAATTTCATAATTGCTTGCTCTATTTCTGCGAGGTACATCATTGGGATTTTAATTGGAATTGCATTGAATCTGTATAGAATTTTAGGTAGTATAGCCATTTTGATGATATTAATTCTGCCTATCCAGGAACATGGGAGATCTTTCCATCTTCTAAGGTTTTCTTGAATTTCTTTCTTTAGTGTTCTGTAGTTCTCATTGTAGAGGTCTTTCACCTCTTTTGTGAGATTGATTCCCAAGTATTTTATTTTTTTCGATGCTATTGTGAATGGAGTAGTTTTCCTAATTTCTCTTTCTGAAGATTCATCACTTATGTATAAAAATGCGTTGGATTTATGAGCATTGATCTTGTAACCTGCTACTTTACTGAATTCACTTATGAGTTCTAAAAGTTTTCTGGTGGAATTTCCAGGTTCCTCTAAATATATAATCATGTCATCAGCGAACAGGGATAGTTTGAGTTCTTCTTTTCCTATTCGTATCCCTTTAATTTCTTTGGTTTGTCTAATTGCTCTGGCTAGAGTCTCAAGGACGATGTTGAATAGAAGCGGTGAAAGAGGGCATCCCTGCCTTGTTCCAGTTTTTAGGGGGAACGCTTTCAGTTTTTCACCATTTAGAATGATATTAGCCATGGGCTTAGCGTAGATGGCCTTTATAATGTTTAGGAATGTTCCCATTACCCCAATTTTTTCTAGTGTTTTGAGCATGAAGGGATGCTGTATTTTATCAAATGCTTTTTCTGCATCTATTGAAATAATCATGTGATTCTTAACTTTAAGTCTGTTGATATGGTGAATGACATTTATTGATTTCCGAATGTTGAACCAACCTTGCATCCCTGGGATAAAACCCACTTGATCGTGGTGCACTATCTTTTTAATATATATTTGTATGCGATTTGCTAAAATTTTGTTGAGAATTTTTGCATCGATGTTCATTAAGGATATTGGTCTGAAATTTTCTTTCCTTGATGTGTCTCTGTCTGGTTTAGGTATCAGGGTGATATTGGCTTCATAGAACGAGTTTGGTAGGGTTCCCTCCTCTTCTATCTCATGGAATAGTTTGAGGAGTATTGGAATGAGCTCTTCTTTAAAGGTTTTATAGAACTCGGCTGAGAACCCATCTGGTCCTGGACTTTTCTTTGTTGGTAGGCTTTTGATGACCTCTTCTATTTCATTGCTTGAAATTGGTTTATTTAAGTTGTGTATGTCCTCCTCGTTCAGTTTAGGTAGTTCATATGTCTCTAGAAATTTGTTGATGTCTTCAAGGTTTTCTGTTTTGTTGGAGTATAGATTTTCGAAATAGCTTCTAATTATGTTTTGTATTTCACTCGTGTCTGTTGTGATGTTTCCTTGTTCATTCCGAATTTTAGTAATTTGAGTTTTCTCCCTCTTTCTCTTTGTTAGTGTGGCTAAGGGTTTATCAATTTTATTTATTTTTTCAAAGAACCAACTATTTATTTTATTAATTTTTCCGATTGTTTCTTTTGTTTCGATTTCGTTGATTTCGGCTCTGATTTTAACTATTTCCTGTCTTCTACTACTTTTGGTATTGGTCTGCTCTTCTTTTTCTAGTGCTTTGAGCTGTAGTGTTAACTCGTTTATTTGTTGATTTCTACTTCTTTTTTTGAATGCACCCCATGAAATAAATCTTCCTCTAAGTACTGCTTTCATAGTGTCCCAGAGATTTTGATATGATGTGTCCTTGTTCTCGTTTACTTCTAAGAATTTTTTTATTTCCCTCCTGATGTCTTCTGTTATCCATTCATCATATAATAGTGTATTATTTAGTCTCCAGGTATTGGAGAAGTTTCTGTTTTTTATTCTGTCATTTATTTCTAATTTCAATCCATTATGATCTGATAGAGTACAAGGTAGTATCTCTATCTTCTTGTATTTACTAACAGTAGCTTTGTGGCATAAAATATGGTCTATTTTAGAGAAGGATCCATGTGCTGCTGAGAAGAAAGTGTATTCATTCTTTGTTGGATGGTATATTCTATATATGTCCGTTAAGTCTAAATTGCTGATTGTGTTGTTGAGATCTATAGTTTCTTTATTCAATTTTTGTTTGGACGATCTATCCAGTGGTGAGAGAGGTGTGTTAAAATCGCCTAGTATTATTGTGTTGTGGTCTATTTGATTTCTGGAATTGAGAAGGATTTGTTTGACGTACGTGGATGAGCCAATGTTCGGGGCATAGATATTTATGATTGTTATGTCTTGCTGATTTATGCTTCCCTTAAGCAGCATGTAATGTCCTTCTTTATCCCTTCTGACTAGTTTTGGTTTGAAGTCCACATTATCTGAGATGAGGATGGATACTCCAGCTTTTTTGCTGTGTCCGTGTGCATGGTATGTTTTTCCCCATCCTTTCACCTTTAGTCTATGGGTGTCTTTTTCTATGAGATGTGTCTCTTGCAGGCAGCATATTGTTGGATTTTTCTTTTTAATCCAATCTGCCAGTCTGTGTCTTTTGATTGATGAATTCAGGCCATTAACATTCAGGGTTATTATTGTGATATGATTTGTATTCCCAGTCAATTGACTCATATTTGTTTTTGACATGATTTGGTTTCTCCTTTATTTGGCTATTCCTTTAGGCTAGCGCCTCCTGTTGCTGATTTGCATCGTTGTTTTTCATCTCTTCCTCATGGAATATTTTGCTGAGAATGTTCTGTAATGCTGGCTTTCTTTTTGTAAATTCCTTTAGCTTTTGTTTATCATGGAAGGATCTTATTTCATCGTCAAATTTGAAGGTAAGTTTTGCTGGGTATAAGATTCTTGGTTGGCATCCATTTTCTTTCAGGGCTTGGTATATGTTGTTCCAGGCCCTTCTAGCTTTTAGGGTCTGGATTGAAAAATCTGCTGATATTCTTATTGGTTTCCCTCTGAATGTAATTTGATTCTTTTCTCTCGCGGCCTTTAAAATTCTGTCTTTATTTTGTATGTTAGGTATTTTCATAATAATGTGCCTTGGTGTGGGTCTGTTGTAATTTTGTATGTTTGGAGTTCTATAAGCCTCTTGTACTTGGTTTTCCATTTCGTTCTTCAGATTTGGGAAATTTTCTGTTATTATTTCATTGAATAGATTGTTCATTCCTTTGGTTTGTTTCTCTAAGCCTTCCTCAATCCCAATAATTCTCAAATTTGGCCTTTTCATGATATCCCATAGTTCTTGGAGATTCTGTTCATGATTTCTTACCATCTTCTCTGTTTGTTCCACTTTGTTTTCAAGGTTAAATATTTTGTCTTCAATGTCTGAGGTTCTGTCTTCCAGGTGTTCTATCCTATTGGTTATGCTTTCTATGGAGTTTTTAACTTGGTTTATTGTTTCCTTCATTTCAAGGATTTCAGTTTGGTTTTTTTTCAGTATCTCTAACTCTTTATTGAAATGATCTCTTGCTTCCCGTATTTGGTCTTTTAACTGTTGATTGGTGCGATCATTTAATGCCTGCATTTGCTCTTTCATCTCCTCCTTCAATGCCTGCATTTGCTCTTTCATCTCCTCATTAGCTTCCCTGATCGTTTTAATTACGTACATTCTGAACTCCCTTTCTGACATTTCTTCTGCTGTGCTGTCATTGGGTTTTATTGATGTAGTATCTAGGTTTGTTTGGGACATTTTCTTCCCTTGTTTTCTCATAATGGTCAGTTGTCAGTGGGACCCTGAGATGTTGCAGTTTTCCACTATTGGCTTATAGTGTCCCAGTAGATTTCCAGTGTATCACCTCCCAGCCTTCAGTAGCCTGATGTCTTGGAGGAATCTGATAAAGCAGCTCATTCGAAGAATACTGCCCCTAGCCTCCTACTGGTTCCACGTTTTGGAACTGGCTCTGTGCGGAAATGCTCTCACTGTGGGCCTGCACCGTGTAGCTGGCCGTGTGGGAAGAGCCCACTGCCGGAGTGTGGAAGACTACCTTGGGAAGACTCAAGCTGCCCTGCCCAGCTCTGCTAAGCCACCTCTATCTGGGCCTGCCACCCGGGCTGAGCTTTACCCAGTGGGCAGACTCACCCGTGGCTCCACTTCAGTCCAAGTCTCTCAATGCCTCCCCTTCTTAACTCCTGGGTTGTGGAGCGACCGGAGGTGCAGTCTCCCTCTAGGCCGCCATCTTGGATCGCCCCGTGAAGAGAGCCCGCAGCCGGAGTGGGCAGAGCCGCCTGAAGAGGTCTCCGGCTGCCCTGCCCTTATCCCTGAGGCTGACTGCAGATCGAGGCTCTCCGCTGGTTCTTTGCAGGAGTACACTGCACTGCAGGGGCTCCGGGACTCGGAGCGTGCTCTGTTCAGACAGGCTCTCACTAGGGGGCCAGTTCCGTTCCGAGAACCTGGAGAAGCTGGCTGTGTGGGCGGGGCCCACCGCCGGAGTGCGCAGGACTGCCTGTGGATGACTCTAGCTGCCCTGCCCGGCTCCGATAAGCCACCTCTATCTGGGCCTGCCACCCGGGCCGAGCTTTACCCAGTGGGCAGACTCACCCGTGGCTCCACTTCAGTCCGAGTCTCTCAATGCCTCCCCTTCTTAACTCCTGGGTTGTGGAGCGACCGGAGGTGCAGTCTCCCTCTAGGCCGCCATCTTGGATCGCCCCGTGAAGAGAGCCCGCAGCCGGAGTGGGCGGAGCCGCCTGAAGAGGTCTCCGGCTGCTCTGCTCTTATCCCTGAGGCTGACTGCAGATCGAGGCTCTCCGCTGGTTCTTTGCAGGAGTACACTGCACTGCAGGGGCTCCGGGACTCGGAGCGTGCTCTGTTCAGACAGGCTCTCACTAGGGGGCCAGTTCCGTTCCGAGAACCTGGAGAAGCTAGCTGTGTGGGCGGGGCCCACCGCCGGAGTGCGCAGGACTGCCTGTGGCTGACTCTAGCTGCCCTGCCCGGCTCCGATAAGCCACCTCTATCTGGGCCTGCCACCCGGGCCGAGCTTTACCCAGTGGGCAGACTCACCCGTGGCTCCACTTCAGTCCGAGTCTCTCAATGCCTCCCCTTCTTAACTCCTGGGTTGTGGAGCGACCGGAGGTGCAGTCTCCCTCTAGGCCGCCATCTTGGATCGCCCCGTGAAGAGAGCCCGCAGCCGGAGTGGGCAGAGCCGCCTGAAGAGGTCTCCGGCTGCCCTGCCCTTATCCCTGAGGCTGACTGCAGATCGAGGCTCTCCGCTGGTTCTTTGCAGGAGTACACTGCACTGCAGGGGCTCCGGGACTCGGAGCGTGCTCTGTTCAGACAGGCTCTCACTAGGGGGCCAGTTCCGTTCCGAGAACCTGGAGAAGCTGGCTGTGTGGGCGGGGCCCACCGCCGGAGTGCGCAGGACTGCCTGTGGATGACTCTAGCTGCCCTGCCCGGCTCCGATAAGCCACCTCTATCTGGGCCTGCCACCCGGGCCGAGCTTTACCCAGTGGGCAGACTCACCCGTGGCTCCACTTCAGTCCGAGTCTCTCAATGCCTCCCCTTCTTAACTCCTGGGTTGTGGAGCGACCGGAGGTGCAGTCTCCCTCTAGGCCGCCCCACTTTACATTTTTAAAAGAGTAGAGTATATTGTCATTGATGTTAGTATAGTTATGTCATCTTTGACCAACATCTCCTCATCCCCTTCTTCCTCCTCACCCCCAGTCACTTCAGCCTCTGGAAATCATCATAATTTCTACTTTTATGAGATCAACTTTCTTAGATGCTACATATAGTGACATTATATGGCATTAATCTCCTGCTTCTGGCTCACTTCACTTCAAGTAATGTCCCCCATGTTCACTCTGTTGTCACAAGCAACAGGACTCATCCTTTCACATGAATGAGTAGTATTCCACCTCCTGTAGAGAGATACTTCTCTATATGTTCTAGAGTTATATCTTAGCAAACTAACATGTTAGTCAACTTTTTGTGGCAGTTACCAGAACACCTGACAAGAACAATTTCATGCAGGAGAAGTTTATTTTGGGCTCAGAGTTACAGAGATCTCAGTCCATGATCAGCTGACTCTAAAGGTCTGGTCCAGAGGTAGGATGGAGCATCCTTTGCAGAAGGGCATTGCAGAGGAAGGCTGTGCACTTCATGGTAACCAGGAAAACAATATCAAGGAGAAGGAGTCAAAAACAAAACATATAAGCCCCAAGGTATGTTGCCAGTGACCCATTTCCTCCAGCCACACCTCACCTGCCTACAACTTACCACTTCGTAATCCATTCAAATTTTTTAATCATTCAAAAGGATTAATCCACTGGCTAGGGTATGATTCTCATAATCTAATCATTTCACCTCCCACACATTTCATCACCTCACACAGGAACTTTGGGGGGACCCCTCATAATCCAAACCATAACAACCAATAAAAAGTTTAAATGTCACAAGTCAAAAATGCATTTAATAATTTAACTTACTGAATATCTTGGCTTAGCAACACAGTACCTGATGGAGTATTGGTTGTTACCCTAAAGATCATGTGGCTGGTGGGAACTATGGCTCACTGCAGCTGCCTAACATGTTGAATGAATATCATGCAGTATCCCACTGGAAAAGATAACAATTCGAAGTGTAGTTTCTATAGAAAGTATATTGCTTTTGCATTCTGACAAAGTTGAATCATCTTCAGTTGTGATATAATCAAGTTTATTTATTCACTCATCTGGTTTTTATTTATTTATTTTAATATTGGGAATTAAACTAAGGGATACTTTACAACTGAACTACACCCCCAGTCATTTTCTTTTTAATTAATTAATTTTTTTAAACATTTTCTTTTTTTATTGTAAACAAATTTTTAAAATATGGAACGCTTCACAAATTTTTCCGTCATCCTTGCGCAGGGGCCATGCTAATCTCTGTATTGTTCCAATTTTAGTATATGTGCTGCCAAAGTGAGCACTATTTTGAGACAGGGTTTAAGTTGTTGAGGCTAGCCTTAAACTTATGATCCTCCTGCCTCAGCCTCCTGGTTTGCTTGGATTACTGGCATGCACCATCATGCCCAACCTATTCACTCATCTATTGACGAACACTTAAGTTGGATTCCATATCTTGGCTATGATAAATAATGATTCTATAAACATGTGAATACAAATGTCTCCTTGACACACTAATTTAATTTCCTTTGGAAATGTACTCTGAATATAGCAATTCTATTTTTATTTTTTTGAAGAAACTCTATACTATTTCCCATCATGGTTGAACTAATTTGCATTTCCATAAACAGTGTGCAAGGGTTCCCTCTTGTTCACATTCTTATCAACAGTGGTAATCCTTTGATTTTTTGGTAATAACCATTCTAAGTGGGGAGAGGTCAATATATCATTGTAATTATTTTTTCTGATGTTAGGGATTGAACCCAGCGTTGCTCCATCACTGAGCTATATCCTCAGTATCTCCTCCATTTTCTTATTTTGAGAGAATGCTCACTCAATTGCCCAAGCTCAATTGCCCAATTCTCCTGCCTCAGCCTTCTTAGTGGCTGGGCTTACAAGCACATGCCGCCATGCTGTGCTTCATTGTAAGACCGATGTGCATTTACTGCATGTTTAGTGATAGTGAGTGTTTTTTTTTGTACCTATAGACCATTCACAGGTATTCCTTTGAGAGGTATCTGTTCAGATCTTTTGCACAATTTTTTAAAAAGCAATGGTTCCCATTCCCACTCCTGACTGCTCATAAGAATCCCTGTGTGTATATGTTGGGGAGGGGGAAGGTGGAGCTGTATTTTGAAGTGTTACAGATGGTTTTGAAGATTGTTTTCCCATTTTAATATCAGATTGGTTTTATTTTTTTCCATTAAATTTTGGTTATTGAATCATTTGAGTTCCTTATACATATTAGAGAAAAATGACTTGCCAGAAGCATAGTTGACAAATATCTTCCTCCCTCTGTATATTGGTCCTTTACTATGTTCCTTACTTCCTTTTCTGTGCAGAAATTTTTTAGTTTGACCTAATCCTACTTATTAAGTTTGACTTTTGTTTCCTTTTGAGGTCTCCTCTAAAAATTCCTTGCCCTCATGGAGATTTGTCCCATGTTTTCTTCTAGTAGTGTAATGGTTTGGGGCCTTCCATTTAAGTCTTCCACCTGTTTGGGGTTGATGTCCCTATGTGGTGAAGACATGGGTTTGACTTCCTTCTTAATCATGTGAGTATCCAGTCTCCCTAGCCATTTATTGAAGAGAATTTTTCTTCTCCAGTTTGTATTCTCAGCACCTTTGTTGAAAATGAGTTCAGTGGAAATGTGTGGATCTATTCCTGGGCTTTCTGCTCTGCTCCACTGGTCTGAGTCTGTTTTCTTGCCAGTACCATGGTGTTTTGATCACTAAGACTTGGTGGTATATTTTGAAGTCAGGTGGTGTGATACCTCCAGCTTTGTTTCTAGATTTTTGTGTTTGGTTTGGTTTTTGTTCCCCTTCCCCCCCTTTTTTTGGTTATTCAAGATCTTTCCTGTTTTCAAAGTATTTTGGAAATTTATTTGGAAAAATATTTTTCTGTTTCTGTGAAAAATGTCATTGATATTTTGGTAGAGATTACATTGAGTCTGTGGCTACTTTTGGAGAATATGAACATTGTAACAATGTTAATTCTTCTAGTACATGAACACAGGACATATAGCTATTTATTTGTGTTTTTTTCAATTTGTTTCACAAAATGTTTTATAATTTTCATTGTACAGATTTTGCACTTTCAAGGTTAAATTTATTCCTAGATACTTTTCTTGGTAGCTTCTATAAATGCAATTATTTTCTTGACTTCTTTTATTTACATATTTTATTATTATTTATAGAAATAATACTAATTTTTGCATGTTGATTTTATATCATGCACATTTACTGAATTTGTTTATGACTTCTAACAGCTTTTTGATAGAGTTATTAGCATTTTCTCTCTATAAACTCAGGTCATTTGCAAGCAGGGTAATTTAACTTCTTTTTTCCCAATTTGGATGCCTTCTATTTCTTTTTCTCTCCTGATTACTCTGAGTACTTCCAGTACTATACAGAATAGAAATGGTAGACTGGCATCCCTGTCTTGTTCTAGACATTACCAAGAAAGCTTTCAACTTCCTTGACACCAATCCGTGTAATGTTAGCTGTGAGTTTCTCACAAATGGCCTTTCCTCTGTTGAGGTATGACCCTTATATACCTAATTTGTTGAGAGTTTTTATGGTGAGAGAATGCTGAATTTCATCTGATGCTTTTCCTGTACCCTCTTATTACTGATTTTGCTATATTCCATAAATTTTTTTTATCTTGTTTCTGTTTTCTATTGTCTTGAAATATGGACAAGTCTTAAGAAAGACACAAAGGGAAGCCCTATGTGAAAAAATGCTTAGTATCACTAAACATCAGGGAACTAGTAATCAAAACCACATTGAGATATTACCTTTTACCTATTAGGACAGGTATTATTAAGTCAAGGACAAATAATGGTGAATATGGGGAGGAAAAAAGAACCCTTGTGCATACAGTTGATAATAATGTAAATTGATCCCACTACTATGAATAACAATATGGGAATTCCTCAAAAACTTAAATAGAATTATTTGATCCACCAGTCCCACCTCTTGGTATATATCTGAAGGAATTCAAATTTGGATCGCAAGGAGATATCTGCATTCCCATGATTATTGTGGAAATACATGAGATGAGTAAGTTCTAGAGAGCCACTGTAAGGCATGGTGACAATAACAAACAATTCTGTATGTTCTTAAAAACTTTCTAAATTTCTAAATAATAAAAATGAATACAGAGGGCAGGAAGAAATTTTTAAGGGAGTCAATATATTGATGGGTAGGTTTTGGTGACAGGTATGCAGTTATGTCCAAAATCATTAGGATTCCTTGTTAAATATGGGCAGCTTTAAAATATTAGTTATATATTAATAAAGTAATTTGTGGAGCAAAAAATAGATATTGACATCCTCTATGATTATGTTCCCAAACAGCCCAAAGCTCAGTTGATCTGTTTTATTTCTCTACTGGTTCTTGAATGTCAGCTCACTAGGCTTCCAAATGCATTCTGCCTTGGGTCTGTGCCTTTTGTCCTCCTTCCCATACCTTTTTTCCTTCTTGGCACTTCCTTTCTGAGCATGTTTCATGATTCCCCATGACAAATTCTTTGACAGATAGGGGGCAGAAACTTTTACAACTCCTGTCTTCAGAAATATCACCAACCCTCACCAGGTCAGTGGGCTTGAAAACCCCTGACTAGTCAAGTAAGGGAGCAAAGTGAATTCCAAGGCTGGAAACCTAACCAAAATGTAAGGATGGAGGCTCTGAATGCATCTTGAAAGTTGTAGTGTCTGAAATGTGTCATTCACTACAGCCCTCATCTGACATGGATTTAGGTCTTCCTGGGGCCAATTCTGATAAACCACAATAAAAATGGACAGTAGTCATGGGTTTATGTTTGGGATGCATCCCCATGATTGCCTTTCTAACACAAGCATAAATTCTGCATTCTGCTGCTGCAGCTAGGGATAGAAACTGTAAGGCAATTCCTGGTGGTGTAGGGTTCCTCAGACAGGGGAGTAGGTCCAATTCTCAGAATTCCCTTCATCATGAATGCTTTCTGATGACCTTTAGAGTATTATTGCATTTGTAGAGGAGGCATGACAATGGAGTTAGTATTTCTGAATAACTAATGAATTAACAAGTAGAAGTGTTCTGCTAGAAGTAGTCTGATATGCACATTTATAACCTACTAAATGGCCTAGAAAATGTTTGGGAGAAAGGAATTATTGTTTTGTTTGTTTTCCTACTTCTCCTGATCCTGATTCTTTTATTTCTTCTTTCAATGACAAGGAAATTGAGGTATAGAAATATCAGTCGCCTTGCCCAGGGTATACCACTAGTAAGTAGCATGGCAAATGTAGCACTTCAGTATAAAACCAAGTCTGAGTTTAAATCAAATTAAACTAAGACATCCCCTGATTCCAAACTCAAGTTTAATTCCAGACTCCTCTTTCATGGAGACACAACCTGCAAGGTATTCTACAAACTAGGACAACTCAAAAACTAAAATACAAAATAAAAAATAAAAAACATAAATTACCAGGAAATAATTTTTCTTCCTGAGACAAGAAATCTGTATTCCTACCATTAGTAACTAGTGGAGAACAAAACTCCATCACTAACTCTTCTATAACCCTCTGGTATGAATGGGGATTTGAATTGTAATCTCACTAACTCATCACTTGGTTTCCTTCCTCATATAAATCTCTGGCATACACTCTCTTTTCAATGCTCTATAGTTCTCTCCAATTTCTTCTTAATATGTCCTCCTTGCACAATTTCCCTGAGGTTCCTTGAACTCCTGAGTTCTCCTATCACACCACTTCTATGCCTGCTATGCTTTCAATGTCTATATTTTCCACTAGATAGGATAGTTATCCACCTTATCCTCTGTGTGTGCTCAGTGCATCCACAATACCTGTCATTTTCTGACAACTGAACAAGTTGTCTCTTTTATTATTGAAGGTTGTGAGATCCACAATGAAGGAGGAGCTGAAGGCAGCACAGAAAAAGCATTCTCTGTGTGACTTGTTCCGTACACCCAACCTGTGTAAACGGATCTGTCTCCTGTCCTTGATCAGGTAGGCTTCACACCATGCCTTAGAAAGTAGTGGAGAAGGAGTGTATTTCTTATTTCAATGTGAACAATATGTGGGGAGTACAGCTTTGGAGACAAAAGGTGAGGAGGACATAAAAAGCTTGCTATGACTGAAGTCAAAAGGTGAAGGAAAGACTGACACAGAACCATTGCATAGTGAGGAGTTCTGTTCATCCTATCACACTGCCAGGTTCACACTGGAGACTGGTGCTGCAAACTTCAATCCTGTACAGCCTTTGTCCCTGATTTTCTTCGTGGTTTACTTTTGTTTTAAAGGAGGTAATATTTGAAAGAGTGAATTACATAAAATATGCAACTCAATGAGTATTTACATAAGTAAAGATATATCCATCACTCTGATCAGAGCAGAAAAACTCAAACACCAACAAATGACTGATCCAGTATTACCATCTCTAAAGACTTTAAGTGCTAACTCTTATGACATGTGTCTTACCTGTTTGTTTGCTACAGATTTGCAACTTGGCTACCCACTTTTGGCTTGATTATCCACCTCCAGCACCTGGGAAGCAATGTTTTCCTGGTCCAGATTCTCCTTGGTGTAGTCACCCTCCCAGCCAATTATCTTTCATTTTTGGCACTCAATTACAAGGGTCGTCGAATAAGTCATTTTATTTTCATGTCCATGCTGGGAATCTCCTTTCTGGCCAAAACATTTGTGCCTGAAGGTGAGGAAAGAGCACAGGGTAAAAAAGGAACTATCTTTCCCACTTTCCTGAGAACTTTTCTTGATGAACCTATAGGAATCACAAGAATTGGGTTCGAAGGGTTCCCTGACACCAGTTGGGCATTTAGGACAGATTCTGCCATTGAGTTACTAGGAAAGCAGCTGAAGGCCTATACAGTTTGGCTCAGATAATGTAATTGTCATCATTATGGTCAAGAAATACCCAGAAACTGGTGCCACTGAGTCCTGCATTTCTCTAGGTCAGCATACATCATTTGCTCATTGGACAAAGACACTTCCTTGCAAACATGTAGGACTAGACTCAGCATTATGAGCTAACATGACCACACCATACTGTCACTTCTGCATGACTCTCTTATTACTTCACCTTCAGTGACAATTTTCCCTGAACTCTATTTGTCTACACATGAGTCTCATCTTAGGTCACCAGAAAAGCAAAACTGGTTTTGGGAGTCATCTTGACTTAAAGAAATAAAATTCCTTATGTACAAGTAGAGAAGAGGTGTATAGCAGTGACAACATATCAATCACCATGCTTTTCTCAGCTTCTTGTGTTATAATGTGTTTTATAAAATCCCACATTGCTGGGCTCCACTACTCTCTCTCTCTCTCTCTGGTTGCAGGGATTGAACCCAGAGACACTTAACAACTGAGTCACATTCCTAGCCTGTTTTATTTTTAGACAAGTTCTTGCTAATTTGCTTAGGATCTCATAAAGTTGCTAAGGCTGGTTTTGAACTCATAATCCTCATGCCTTAGCACCCTTAATCACTGGGATTACAGGCACACACCATCATGCCTGGCTATAGGCTCCACTCCTCTTGAATGTGAACAATGATGTTAGTTTACTGGCCTGTAATGAAGTCCACTGGAAAGTTTAAAGCTATTATGAGATTTTCTTTTAGTTGAGTAGAAAACTGATTCTATAAAAGGTTCCTTCAGTGATTTGCAATGTATGATATGTTTTTCATAACAGAAGTCCTTACTCTTGAGTCTTAAAACATGGTTCTAGGTCAGGCTACTTTCCAGCTTGTCCATTAATATGGGATTCTGTCCTTTTATGGCTGTCTTCTACAATCTGCACTTCATGTCAATACTACCCATGGACCATGGTTGGGAACTCCTTGAGTGCCTAGGTGGGGGGAATTACCCCCTAGTAATTCCCACATGACAGCCTTACCTTCCACATGAAGGGTAGAGGAGACTGGATGGATTAAGAAAGTGAGTTCCTCCTGCATTCAGCATCTTCTCTGCTTTTTTGACCAATCTTGGGACAAGGTGAGTGAATACAACTATTCAGAACCTTTTATTCACCATAAACCAAACTATGCAGATAAGTCACATCTCTCAGTCACAAATTTCACCTCAGTACAGTTTCTCCACAGTATACATTATACTGTGAAGATCTCCAATAAGGGTGTTTTCTGTTTGTAATTTGGGGGATGCAGATTCCTTCATCTCAGATTTCCTGACTTTTCTGGGTCTTCCTCTTTCTAGAAATGCAGACCATGCATATGATTTTGACAACATTGGGAGGAGGACTTTCTTTTGCCTCTGTTTCCTGTTGTTTTACTCATACAAATGAACTGCTCCCCACCATCATCAGGTACAAAGTCTCACAAGTTCCCTCTCAGGGTTAAAACATCCCTTTTAACTCAATGACTTATCAAGGGAAGAAAACAAAAGTAATAATGGTGATGATAAGCATTATAGCCAGAGTTTCTCCAAAGTTATCTTTATGCTAGGTACTTGTAGGAGTGCTAATATACAATTCATGTACATGTCATGTATTCTTGGAGTCACCTAAATTGGAGATGCTAGTGTGCAATTCACAATAGTGAAGTTATGGAACCAGTCTAGGTGCCCATCAACAGATGAGTGTATAGAGAAAATATGGTACATTTTACTCACTGGAGTGTTATCCAACCATAAAAAATAATAATATTATGTCATTTTCAGGTAAATTGATGTAATTGAAGAAGACCATGCTGAGTGAAATAAGCCAGACTCAGAAACTCAAGGGTTCAGTGTTTTCCCATATGTGGAAGATAGAAAGAAAAAAGTGGGGAACATGAATTTTCATTAAAAGTGAAGGAAGACCTCTAGAGTAGAGAATGTGGATTGGATGAGAGGAACTGTATAAGTGAACTTGACCATATTATGTTCATATACAAATTTATCACAACAAATCCCATTATTTTGTATAATTGTAATATACCAATAAAAATAAAATAAATGGGTAATGCAATAAAATAAGTGGGTAATAAAATAAAATATCATAAATGGGTAATGATATTTTTAAATGATAAAACATGTCCTAATAGTCTGTGAACTTGAGAAAAATTGCTAGCAAACCAAACAAAATTTCAAAAGATTAATTTTGCATTGTTGTTTGTGCTCAAAGGGCAACGGGTTTAGGAATCATTGGAGTTTGTGGAAGCTTGGGGGCAGCCCTGGCACCCCTGTTGATGATCCTGGAGACATATTCTGCACCCTTGCCCTGGATCATCTATGGAGCCTCCTCCTTCTTTTCTGGTCTTGTTGTCTTTCTCCTTCCAGAAACCAGGAATCAGCCTCTGCCTGACTCCCTCCAAGATATAGAGAAAGAGTGAGTGAAACCTCTCATGGTCCCTTAGAGGAGTCATGTGTGATAGGTCTGAGATGGGAATATGGATTCCACTGGGGCCACTCTATCTCTGGAAAGCTTAGACCTACACCCTTTCCAGGTGGTCAGTGCCTTTAGTTTAGTAAAAGCAATATCCTTTCACCAGTGATCTCAGATGTCCCCCTGCAGACCTCTAGATCGTACAGACCATGTTTATCCAGCCTATACCAGTAGTTTCCATGGTAAATGGTACAAAATTAGTTTTCCCCTGCCTTCCCCATCCCAGTGAGACACAGACTCCTGCAGGTATTTTACAAATATGCCCAATGTTAATGTCAAATAGCACCCTCGTGTCTTACTATAATGCAACCCACTGAGTGCTGGTAAGCTGTCTGGCACTATCATTTCTTATAGGCTGGAGCTGTTCCCTGGTCACTGCAGAACCCAGGGGAGATCATGGACAGGACTAGGGCCCCTTCCACAGGTGACAATATATCTAAGGGAAGGAGTCTTTTTGTGTTGCCTGTGAGATTCAGACCACCTAGTTTTCACTAGGTTTGAAAGTGTTCACAAAAGAGCAGAATGCCATGGTAAATAAAGGAAGTATATAATGATGAAGGATTGGGGAAGGTTTTTAAACTTTGGTGTACTTCCCTGGTTTTTCCAAAGACAATTTCAGAGAATGACATGATACCCAAGGATGGCAGTAGAAACTATCAAAGCTGCTTTCCAAATACTCCTAAGAAGTTTTGTCTTTTACTTCATATGATTTACTTAAGTCCTCGGGCAAGTGTCATGTTTTTTACCAAGGTCAGTGGGGAAAGGATCAGCCTGCTCTAAAGAATGCAGGACATACATTCTTTCTCCGTGTCCTTTCATGTTTGTGTTTATTTCATTGTGGTTTTTACCATATCTGTTCTAGGGGGAAAGTTTCCAGAAAAACGAAGCAGGAAGATCTCTCCATCAAAGTGACACGCTTCTAAGGAATTCCAGGAATTGACTACTGATCAAAGAGCAAGAATAAGGAAGAAAAATCAAGATCACTCTTGGACTCTAGCAAAAAAAAAAATTGAAATAAGTGCCATAGAAATAATAAATCCCATTTACAGTTGTGATACTAAGGTTTTGTATAGAAGATACTTTATGAATCACAAGAAGTTCAAAGAAACTACAATATTTAAAATCATGACAGAATATTCACATAGTTGTTGATATCTAAAATGTTTTTAGATAGGAAGATGGAATTAGTTAAAATCAGTTTTCTTTCTGACTTGATAGGAATATTATTTTACGGGACAATTACAACAAAGAACTCCACACTCTTGAAACAACTTGAAACATATTTCCAAGTAAATCTAAAAATTAATACCAGTATTGATGTAGCTCTATATCTCACAAGAAAGTACTTGAGGTAAAGAACTTAAATCAAGGAAAGATTTATATTTGCAAACAGTTTCAAAAGTTTCTTTCCATGGTTGCTTGACCCTCATCCATTGGGCCTATGAAAAGGGAAAATATGGTGGGGAGTCCATGGTGGCACAAACCTGTTTACCTCATTGAAGACAAGAGAGGAAGGTACCAGTGTTCTGATGTCCCTTCAAGGTCACACTCCCAGTGACTTAAATCACTCCAACTAGGCACAACCTCCTGATGTTTCTACAACTTCCTAACATTCATCAAAGTATAGATTAAATCCTATGTCCAGTATCTCAGACACATGGTGTGATATGAGCTCAAAATGACTGGAGCAGACCTATCCTTATGGCCTGTCTGGTGGCAGCCCAAAAGGCCACTCTCTTAGATCACTGACCAGGACACGCTGGGGCTTACTTCTCAAAGCAAACTTTGAAATGAGTTCATATATTTATGCCATTCATCCTGGAATAGGTGGGGCCTTGTCAATTTCTGAGAAGTCCACAAAGCATCTTTTCTACTGAACATGATTTCTTGTGAATGTCACTCATCTCTTGAGCAACTGCGGTCTCCTTGACCACAATTAATATGCTTCTTTTCTTGCCAAACTGCAAGTTTTTTCAAAACTTTCTGCTTTTTTTTAAAAAATTTTTACTTTTTAGTTTTTACTACTGCTTCTTACTGTAAACATGACTAAAGCATCCAGCAATACCCATGAAACTGCTTGAAATTTGTGCTGCCTTGAAGTTTCCTCCATCTTATTAATTAGTCTGTGAACTCTAAACAGCCTTCCATACTCTCATGGCATGCACAAAATGTAGATATGTTTTTTTCTAGGATATAAAATGCATACCCCTGCCCAATTTCCAACACAATTCTCATTTCTATCCAAAACCTCATCAGCATAGCCATTACTGTCCACATTTCTATCCATATTCTTGTCTTCTGAGCCTCCACTGGAGTCACCTGTTGAGATTGTTTATGGCATTCTAGGGGTTCTGTAACCCATTCCTCAAGTGTTTTCCAAACTTCTTCCACAAACTGGTTACAAAGTTTTCTGAACCATGTCATCTGATATAGATACAATATGTCTACTTATCAGTACCAAATTTTTGTGTTAGTCAGTTTTTTGTTGCTGTGACAAAATACCTGAGATAAGCACCTAAAAAGGAGGAAAATTGATTGCAGGTCATGGTTTTAGGGGGTTCAGATCATGGAGGCTTGGACTCATAACTTTTATGCCTGTTGCAAGGATAAACTTCCTGGTAAAAGCACATGGTTGAACAGAGTTGCTTACCTCATGGCAGCCAGGTAGTGAAAAAAAGAGAGGTAAGCACCAGCCTACTAATATCTCCTTCAGGGGCACACACCCAGTGACTCAATGTCTTCCAAGTAAGCCCATGCCCTAAAGTCTCTGCCACCTTCCCACAGCACCACTGGATGGGGCCTAAGCAACCAATTTGTGAAACTTTGGGAGACATTTATGATGCAAACGAAGTAGACACAGTGATTCAGAAAAGTGAAGTTCATGGAGTAAGGGTGGAACAGGAGGATAAGCTCAAAATAGGAATCTCAGTTGCATTTTAAAGTCACAAGAAGTCAGGAAAGAGACAGTGGCTATAAACAACTATGAAGTGATAATACATTACTGATCCAAATAAAGAATTAACTAATAAATAGCATTAACTAACATAACTAATGAAAAATGATATGAACTGATTGAAAATTAAAGCCCTATAAACTGAAATGAAATATCAGAAGTACTGGAGAATGAAATCCACCAAAATATACTATCTCTACATACAATACACCCCAATGAATAATTATCTATGTACTTACAATGCACTAGTTAAAATAGAAGGGAGAACAGTAGAACATAGCAAGTGGATTGTGGGAGGGAGGAGGATAGGAAAAGGGAAGGTAATGGGTAATTAAATTGACCTAATTGTGTATTGTGCATATAGGGAAGGTATAATGAATCCCACTGTTATGTATAATTATAATGCACAATAAAAAAGGGAAAAAAAGAAATAATAGCAGCTATTTTCCAAAAGACCAAGGATTTCATTTATTATCAATTTTGTTTATTTTTTCAAAGAACCAACTATTTATTTTGTCAATTTTTGTATTGTTTCTTTTGTTTCAATTTCGTTGATTTCAGCTCTGAGTTTAACTATTTCCTGTCTTCTACTACTTTTGGTGTTGGTGTGTTCTTGTTTTTCTAGGGCTTTGAGCTGTAGTGTTAGGTCGTTTATTTGTTGAGTTTTACTTCTTTTATTAAATGCACTCCATGAAATAAATTTTCCTCTAAGTACTGCTTTCATAGTATCCCAGAGATTTTGATATGATGTTTGTTCTCATTTACCTCTAAGAATTTTTTAATTTCCTTCCTAATATCTTCTGTTATCCATTCATCATATAATAGCATATTGTTTAATCTCCAGGTGTTGGAGTCCGTGTCCTCTATTCTGTACCATTGATCCACCTTTCTATTTTGAAGGATTTCATTTATTAAAAAAAATAATTTATTTATTTTGATTCATTGTAAACAAATGTAGTACAACTGTTGCTTCTCTGGTTGTACATGAAGTAGAGTTGCACCATTTGTGTAATTATACATGTACATATGGTAATGATGTTTGTCTCATTCTGTTATTTTTCCTTCCTCCTTCCCTCCCCCATGCCTCTTTTTCTTCTATACAATCCATCCTTCCTCCATTCTTGCCTCCCTCCCACCCCTCATTATGTATCATCCCCCATTTATCAGAGGCCTTTGGTTTTTTGGGATTGGCTTATCTCACTTAGCATGATATTTTCCAACTGCATCCATTTACTTGCAAATGCCATATTTTTATTCTTTATGGCTAATATTCCATTGTGTATATATACCACAGTTTCTTTATCCATTCATCAATTGAAGGGCATCTAGGTTGGTTCCACAGTCTGGCTATGGTGAATTGAGCAGCTATGAACATTGATGTGGCTGCATCACTGTAGTATGCTGATTTTAAGTCCTTTGGGTAGAGGCTGAGGAGTGGGATAACTGGATCAAATGGTGGTTCCATTCAAAGTTTTCTAAAGAATCTCCATATTGCTTTCCAGAGTGGCTGCACTAATTTGCAACCCCACCAGCAATGTATGAGTGTACCTTTTCCCCTACATACTCGCCAAACCGATTGTTTGTATTCTTGATAATCTCCATTCTAATTGGGGTGAGATGGAATCTTAGGATAGTTTTGATTTGCATTTCTCTTACTACTAGAGAGGTTGAATATTTTTTCATATATCTGTTGATTGCTTGTAGATCTTCTCTGAAGTATCTGCTCAGTTCCTTAGCCCATTTGTTGATTGGGTTATTTGTGTTCTTGGTGTAAAGTTTTTTGAGTTCTCTATAGATTCTGGAGATTAGGACTCTATATGAAGTATGTGTGGCAAAGATTGTCTCCCACTCTGTAGTCTCTCTCTTCACATTGCCAATAGTTTCGTTTGCTGAAAAAAAACTTTTTAATTTGAATCCATCCCAGTTATTGATTCTTGCTTTTATTGCTTGTGCTTTGGTGGTCACGGTAAGGAAGTCTGGTCCTAAGCCAACATGATAAAGATTTGGACCTACTTTTTCTTCTGATAGGTGCATGGTCTCTGGTCTGATTCCAAGATCCTTGATCCATTTTTATTGAGTTTTGTGCAGGGTGAGGAATAGGGGTTTAGTTTCATTCTGCTGCATATGGATTTCCAGTTTTCCCCACACCATTTGCTGAAGAGTCTATCTTTTCTCCATTTTTTGTTTTTGGCATCTTTGTTTAGTATGAGAAAACTGTATTTATGTGGGGTTTTTTTTTTTTCTGTGTCCTCTGTTTACCTGTCTATTTTGGTGCCAATACCATGCCTTTTTTGTTACTATTGCTCTGTAGTATAGTTGAAGTTCTGGTATTGTGATACCCCCTGCTTCACTCTTCCTGCTGAGGATTGCTTTAGCTATTCTGTGTCTCTTATTCTTCCAAATGAATTTCATGGTTGCTTTCTTTTTTTAAAATTTATTTTTATTGTAAACAAATGGTATGCATCTTGTTTCTCTGTTTGTACATGAAGTAGAGGCATACCATTTGTATAATCATACATTTACCTAGGGTAATAGTTTTTGATTCATTCTGTTATTCTTTTCCTTTCCCCCACCCATCCCACCCCTCTTATCCCTCTATACAGTCCCTCCTTCCTCCATTCTTGCCCCCCTCCCATACCCCATTATGTGTCATCTGCTTATCAGTGAGATCATTCGCCTTTTGGATTTTTGAGATTGGCTTATCTCACTTAGCATGATATTCTCCAACTGCATCCATTTGTCTGCAAATGCCATAATTTTATTATTCTTTATAGCTGAGTAATATTCCATTGTATATATGTACCACAGTTTCTTTATCCATTCATCAATTGAAGGACATCTAGGTTGGTTCCACAGTATGGCTATGGTAAAGTGAGCAGCTATGAACATTGATGTGGCTATATCTCTGTAGTATGCTGATCTTAAGTCCTTTGGGTATAGGACAAGGAGTGGGATAGCTGGGTCAAATAGTGGCTCCATTCCACGTTTCCTAAGGAATCTCCACACTGCTTTCCACAGTGGCTGCACTAATTTGCATCCCCACCAGCAATGTATGAGTGTACCTTTCCCCCCACATCCTCGCCAACACCTGTTGTTGCTTGTATTCTTGATAATCTCCATTCTAATTGGGGTGAGATGGAATCTTAGGATAGTTTTGATTCACATTCTTCTTATCACTAAAAATGTTGAACATTTTTTTATGTATCTGTTGATTGCTTGTAGATCTTCTGTGAAGTGTCTGTTCATTTTTGTAGCCCATTTGTTTATTGGATTATTTGTATTCTTCGTGAAAGAGTTTTTTGAGTTCTTTATATATTCTGGAAATTAGCGCTCTATCTGAGGTATGAGTGTCAAAGATATTCTCCCACTCTGTAGGCTCTCTCTTCGCATTGCTGATAGTTTTCTTTGCTGAGAGAAAGCTATTTAGTTTGAATCTTTCCCAGTTATTGATTCTTGCTTTTATTTCTTATGCTATGGGAGTCCTGTTAAGGAAGTCTGATCCTAAGCCAACATGTTGAATATTTGGACCTACTTTTTGTTCTATAAGATGCAGGGTCTCTGGTTTGATTTCAAGGTCCTTGATCCATTGTGAGTTGATTTTTGTGCAGGGTGAGAGACAGGGGTTTAGTTTCATTCTGTTGCATATGAATTTCCAGTTTTCCCAGCATCATTTGTTGAAGAGGTTATCTTTTCTCCATTGCATGTTTTTGGCACCTTTGTCTAGTATGAGAAAATTGTATTTATTTGGGTTTGTGTCCATGTCCTCTATTCTACAATTGATCTACCTATTTTGGTGCCAATACCATGCTGTTTTTGTTACTATTGCTTTGTAGTATAGTTGAAGTTCTGCTATTGCGATACCCCCTGATTCATTCCTCCAGCTAAGCATTGCTTTAGTTATTCTGGGTTTCTTATTCTTTCAGATGAATTTCATGATTGCTTGCTCTATTTCTGTGAGGTACATCATTGGGATTTTAATTGGAATTGCATTGAATTTGATTAGTGCTTTTGGTAGTATGGCGATTTTGACAGTATTATTTCTGACTATCCAAGAACATGGAGATCTTTCCATCTTCTCGGTTTTTTAAAATTTCTTTCTTTAGTGTTCTGTAGTTCTCATTGTAGAGGTCTTTCACCTCTTTTGTTAGATTGATTTCCATGTATTTTATTTTTTTTTCGAGGCTATTGTGAATGGGGTAGTTTTCCTAAATTCCCTTTCATAGGATTCATCACTTATGAATAAAAATGCATTAGATTTATGATCATTGATTTTATATCCTGCTACATTACTGAATTAATTTATGAATTCTACTGAGGAGAAAGTTTATTTCCTCCTTGATGGTTGATATATTCTATATATGTCTGTTAAGTTTAAGTTATTGATTGTGTTATTGAGATCTATGGTTTCTTTGTTCAATTTTTTTTGAAGTTCTGTCCAGTGGTGAGAGAGGTGTGTTAAAATTACCTAGTATTATTGTGTTGTGGTGTATTTGGTTCCTGGAATTGAGAAGGATTTGTTTGATGTACATGGATGAGCCATTGTTTGGGGCACAAATATTTGTGATTTTTTTTTAAATTTAAATTTTAATTTTTTTTAATATTTGTGATTTTTATGCCTTGTTGATTGATGGTTCCCTTAAGCAGTATGAAATATCCTTCTTTATCCCATCTAACTAATTTTGGCTTGAAGTCTGCTTTATATGATATGAGGGTGGATACCACTGATTTTTTTACTGAGTTCATGTGTATGGTATTTTTTTTCCTCATTCTTTCACCTTTACTCTGTGAGTATCTTTTTCTATGAGATGAGTCTATTGAAGGCAGCATATTGTTGGGTATTTCTTTTTAATCCAATCTGCCATTCTATGTCTTTTGATTGATGAACTCAGATCATTAACATTCAGAGTTATTATTGAGATATGATTTGTATTCCCAGTCAGTTTGGCTTAGTTTTGGTTTTTTAACTTAACTTGGTTTCTCCTTTATTTGGCTATTCCTTTAGGGTAGTTCCTCCCTTTGCTGACTTACATTGTTGTTCTTCATTTCTTCCTCATGGAATATTTTGCTGAGAATGTTCTGTAGTGCCAGCTTTCTATTTGTAAGTTCTTTTAGCTTTTGTTTATCATGGAAGGATTTTATTTCATTGTCAAATCTGAAGGTAAGTTTTCCTGGGTATAGGATTCTTCATTGGCATTCATTTTCTTTCAGAGCTTGAAAAATGCTCTTCCAGGCCCTTCTAGCTTTTAGGGTCTGGATTGAAAAATATGCTGATATCTGTATTGGTTTTCCCCTGAATGTAATCTGATTTTTTTCTCTTGCAGCCTTTAAAATTCTATCTTTATTTTGTATGTTAGATATTTTCATTATAATGTGCCTTGGTGTGGGTATGTTGTAATTTTGTACATTTGGTGTTCCGCAAGCCTTTTGCATTTGACTTTCCATTTTATTCTTCAGATTTGGGAAATTTTCTGATATTATTTCATTGAATAGATTGCTCATTCCTTTGGTTTGTATCTCTGTGCCTTCCTTAATCCCAATAATGATTAAATTTGGTCTTTTCATGATATCCCATAGTACTTGGAGGTTCTATTCATGATTTCTTACCATCTTCTCTTTTTGATCAACTTGTTTTCAATATTAAATATTTTGTCTTCAATGCCTGAGGTTCTGTCTTCCAGGTGTTCTAGCCTATTGGTTATGCTTTCTATGGAGTTTTTAATTTGGTTTATTGTTTCCTTCATTTCAATAATTTCTCTTTGTTTATTTTTCAGAATCTCTATCTCTTTATTGAGATGATCCTTTGCTTCCTGCATTTGCTCTTTTAACTGTTGTTTGGTGCCATCATTCATTACTTACATTTACTCTCTTATATCATCATTTGCTTCTCTGATCATTTTAATTATGTACATTCTGAACTCCCTTTCAGACATTTCTTCTGCCATGCTATCATTGAATTTTATCGATGTAACATCTAGGTTTGTGTGGGACACTTTCTTCCCTTGTTTTCTCATATTGCTCATGTTTCTTCCCCTCTAGGAGTACAAATCTGAGGTACTGCAGTTTTCCCCCTATAGACTTACAGTGTCCCTGCAGGTTTCTAATAACTCACCTTGAAGTGAGTGATCAATATTAGCAGCACATCATACAAACAATATGCATCCTTAACTCAAATAGTCCCTTTTTAAGATATTAACAATATTGTCTTAATAAACAGAGATTATGAGTTTCATTATTACCTACAGCTTAGCCAATAGGTTTGGAATAAGAACTATGATTTCTAAAGGTGGACATAGAGTATGGGGAGGGGTGTAGGATACAACATTAATGAGATAAGAAGAGTGTCTATAGAGATACTATATCATAGGAGTAGTAAAAGTGGAATTAAAAGAAATTGGTTGTTAGCATGTGAGAAGGGAGAGAGTCTCCAAGGAGACAGACAGATAAGAGGAAAATAGGATGAGAAAGAAAATAATAAGGAGGATCCAAGATAGTGGACTAGAGGGAGGCTGCATTCCTTGTCGCTCCATAACTCTGGTTTTAAGCAGAGGATATCTATTACTTGGTGAGGCAGTTTTTGCTGCTTATTGATCCCCTGCTATTTACCCCATTTGTCTACTGTGATCACCTGTAGTCTGCCAGCATATCAATGCCTTTTTTGAGTGCATATTGCTCACTGTCAGGCACCTATCACCTGCCATTTGCCTGCCCCTTGTCTGTCCATCACCTGCCTTACACCTATCCATCACCCATTGCACGAGGTTCACCTCCTGATCGTCTGATGACAGCAAGCTGATCACTGACCGCCAGTGGAGCACCAGCTGTCTGCTGTTGCCTGGAAGTTCACTGTGACAGTACTTGCAGGTTTGGTTACATGTGGCTGCCGCCATTTTGAGACAACAGCCAGGCCCTGTAGGACCCCTGGCCGGACTGACAGAGCCCCATCTCCAGAATCCCTCAGCCCGACCAATCACTCCCTGCCTCCAGGGCCCTCACATCATCTGGCTGCTCCCTGCTGCCAGGACCCCCAGACCAACTGACTGCATCCTATCACCGGGACCCCAGACTGACTAATTGCACCAGGCCTCCAGGATTCCACAACCACACCAAACACACACGACCTCCAGGACCCCTGCCTCACCAACTGCACCCCGCATCCAGGACCTACAGCCGACCACGTCCACACCCTGAGCTGCAGCTCCCCATATGCCAACACATTTAGAAGCCAGAGTGGCCATCTTGGATAATCCTGGAAGCCGTAGCTCTGATCTTTAGGTGGGGCAAATCCTATCCTGAGACGCCTGCTGGAGACATGAAGCTCATTGTCAGGTACCTCTCATGCATCAGGCTACTGAAGACTGGGAGGTTTGAATACTATATGACTGTTATAGTGTAGATTTTCTTTCTTCTCCTTATTGAACAATTTTAAGTTTTTATTTCTTTACTTCTTTTGGCTCTCTTTTCCTTTTGTTTACCTGTTTCCTCAGAGTCTCTCTCCCTTTTTTGCATGCTACCATCCAATTGCTTTTGATTACACTCTCACCCTTTCTATAATCTAGAACTTCTGTATATTCTTTTCTTATCCCATTAACAGCTACATCCTACATCCCTCTGCATCCTCTTTGTCCTCCATTAGAAACTGAAGACCTTATTGCAAATCTGTTTGTTATACTGAAGATAACATTTGAACTCATTCTGTTTATTATGACAATATTGTTAATATCCTCATAGGGGCTATTTGGTCTAGGATTGCATACTGTCTGAACTGGGCTCTGCTAATTCTGATCTCCCCTTAAAGGTTTTGGAAACCTACAGGGCCACGATAAGCCTATAGGAGGGAATTTGCAATACCCCATATCTGCACTGCTAGAGGGAAAGATACATGAACAACATGAAAAAACAAGGGAAGAAAATGATCCAAACAAATCTAGATTCTATATTAATAGGATCCAATGACAGTATGTTAGAAGAAATGTCAGAAAAGGACTTCAGATTATACATGATTAAGATGATTTGCGAAGCAAAGGATGAGATAAGAGAGCAAATGGAGGCAATGAATGATAATACCAATAAGCAGTTGAAAGAGCAACTGCAGGAAGCAAAAGATCATATCAACAAATAGATAGAGATTCTCAAAAAAACCCAAATGGAAATCCTTGAAATGAAGGAAATGATAAACCAAATAAAAAAATTCAATGGAAAGCATCACCAAAAGACTAGACCACTTGGAAGACAGAACCTCAGACAATAAAGACAAAATATTTAATCTTGAAAATGAAGTTGCCCAAACAGAGAAGATGGTAAGAAATCATGAACAGAATCTTCAAGAACTATGGGACATCATGAAAAGACCAGTTTAAAAATTATTGGGATTGAGGAAACACAGAGATACAAACCAAAGGAATGAGCAACCTAGTCAATGAAATAATATCAGAAAATTTTCCAAACATGAAGAATGAAATGGAAAATCAAATACAAGAGACTTACAGAACACCAAATGCATAAAATCACAACAGATTCACACCAAGGCACAGTATAATGAAAATGCCTAACATTCAAAATAAAGATAGGATTTTGAGGCTGCAAGAGAAAAACATCAGATTACATATAGGGGGAAACCAATACAGATAGCAGCAGACTTCTCAAACCAGACTCTAAAAGCTAGAAGAGCCTGGAACAACATATTTCAAGCTCTGAAAGAACATGGCTGCCAACCAAGAATCCTATACCCAGCTAAACTAACCTTCAGATTTGAAGATGAAATAAAAGCCTTCCATGATTAACAAAAGTTAAAAGAATTTACAGATAGAAAGCCTGTGCCACAGAATGTTCTCAACAAAATATTCCACGAGGAGGAAATGAAAAGCAAACATGTAGGTCAGCAAAGGGAGGAACTACCTTAGAGAAAAACCCACTCGAAGGTGAAACCAAGCCAAGTTAAAAAACCAAAAATAAGCCCAAATGACTGGGAATACAAATCATATCTCAAAAATAACCCTGAACATTACTGGCCTAAACTCATCAATCAAAAGAAATAGACTGGCAGATTGGATTAAAAAGAAAGACGCAACAATACGCTGCCTGCAAGAGACTCATCTCATAGAAAGAGATATCCATAAACTGTGAAAGGATGGGAAAAAACCTACCACGCACATGGGCTCAGTAAAAAAGTGGAGGTTTCCATCCTTATATCAGATAAAGTGGACTTCAAGCCAAAGTTAGTCAGAAGGGATAAAGAAGGACATTTCATACTGCTTAAGGGAACCATAAATCAGGAAGACATAACGATAGTAAATATTTATGCCCCAAACAATGGTGCATCCTTGTACATCAAAAAAATCCTTCTCAATTTCAGGAATCACATAGACCACAACACAATAATTCTGGGTGACTTTAATGCACTGTTGTCACCACTGGATAGATCTTCCAAACAAAAACCGAACAAAGAAACATAGAACTCAACAACACAATCAATAACCTAGAATTAATAGATATATATAGAATATTCCATCCATCAACAAGCAGATTCACTTTCTTCTCAGCAGCACATGGAACCTTCTCGAAAATAGACCATATGTTATGCCACAAAGCAGCCCTTAGGAAATGCAAAAAAATAGAGATACTGCCTTGTGTTCTATCAGATCATAATGGACTGAGAGTAGAAACCAATGACAAAATAAAAAACAGAAATTACTCCAACACCTGGAGACTAAATAATATGCTATTGAATGAAACATGGATAACAGAAAACATCAGGGAGGAGATAAAAAAATTCTTAGAGGTCAATGAGAATGACGATAGAACATAACAAAATCTCTGGGACACCATGAAAGTGGTACTAAGAGGAAAATTCATTGCATGGAGCACATTCCAGAAAAGAATGAAAAGTCAACAACTAAATGACCTAACATTACAGCTCAAAGCCCTAGGAAAAGAAGAACAGAATAACAGCAAAAGTAGTAGAAGACAGGAAATAATTAAAATCAGAGCTGAAATCAATGAAATTAAAACAAAAGAAACAATTCAAATAATTGACAAAACAAAAAGTTGGTTCCTTGAAAAAGTAAACAAAATAGACAAACCCTTAGCCACACTAACAAAGAGAAGGAGGGAGAAAACTCAAATTACTAAAATGAAAAAGGAAATATCATGACAGACACAACTGAGATAGAGAACATAATGAGAAGCTACTTTGAAAATCTGTATTCCAACAAAATAGAAACTATGGAAGACATTGACAAATTTCTAGAGACATATGCTCCTCCCAAACTGAACCAGGAGGACATACACAATTTAAGCAGATCAATTTCAAGCAATGAAATAGAAGAAGCCATTAAAAACCTACCATCCAAGAAAAGCCCAGGACCAGATGGATTCTCAGCTGAGTTCTACAAGACCTTCAAAGAAGAACTCATTCCAATACTTCTCAAAGTATTCCAGGAAATAGAAAACGAGGGTACCCTACCAAACTCATTCTATGAAGCTAATATCATTCTCATTCCCAAACCAGGAAAAGACACATCAAGGAAAGAAATATTTAGACCAATATCCTTGATGAATATAAAGATCCTTAACAATATATTGACAAATATAAAGATCCTTAACAATATATTGACAAATGTATCCAAAAACATATTAAGAAAATCGTGCACCACGATCAAGTGGGGTTCATCCTAGAATGCAAGGATGGTTTAACATCCATAAATCAGTAAATGTAATCCATAATGTCAATAGACTTAAGGATAAGAATCATATGGTTATTTCAATTGATGCAGAAAAAGCATTCGACAAAATACAACACCCCTTCATGCTTAAAACACTAGAAAAAATAGGGATAGTAGGAACATATCTCAACACTGTAAAGGCTATTTATGCTAAGCCAATGGCCAATATCATTCTTAATGGAGAAAAACTGAAAACATTCCCTTTAAAAAGCAGAAAAAGACAGGGATGTCCTCTTTCACCACTTCTATTCAACATTGTCCTTGAAACTCTAGCCAAAGCAATTAGAGAGACTAAAGAAATTAAAGGGATACAAATAGGAAAAGAGGAAGTTAAGGTGTCACTATTGGCTGATGACATGATTCTATATTTAGAGGATCCAAAAACTCCTCCAGAAAACTTCTAGACCTCATCAATGAATTCAGCAAGATAGCAGGGTATAAAATCAACACACATAAATCTAAAGCATTTTTATACACAAGCGATGAAACATCTGAAAGGGAAATGAGGAAAACAACTCCATTTGCAATAGCTTCAAAAAAAATAAAATACTTGGGCATCAATCTAACCAAAGAGGTAAAAGATCTCTACAATGAAAGCTACAAAACATTGAAGAAAGAAATTGAGGAAGACCTTAGAAGAAGGAAAGATCTCCCATGTTCTTGGATAGGCAGAATTAATATTGTCAAAATGGCCATACTACCAAAAGTGCTATACAGATTCAATGCAATTCCAATTAAAGTCCTAATGATGTACCTTAAAGAAATAGAGCAAGCAATCACAAAATTCATCTGGAAGAATAAGAAACCCAGAATAGCTAAAACAATCCTTATCAGGAAGAGTGAAACAGGGGGTATGCAATACCAGAACTTCAACTATACTACAAAGCAATAGTAACAAAAATGGCATGGTATTGGCACCAAAATAGACAGGTAGATCAATGGTACAGAAAGGAGGAAAACCCAAATAAATACAATTTTCTCATACTAGACAAAGGTGCCAAAAATATACAATGGAGAAAAGATAGCCTCTTCAACAAATGGTGCTGGGAAAACTGGAAAACCATATGCAACAGAATGAAATTAAACCCATATCTCTCACCCTGCACAAACTCAACTCAAAATGGATCAAGGACCTCGGAATCAGACCAGAGATACTTCATCTTATAGAAGAAAATGTAGGTCCAAATCTTCAACATGTCAGCTTTGGATCAGACTTCCTTAACAGGACTCCCATAGCACAAGAAAAAGCAAGAATCAATATGTCGGATAGATTCAAACTAAAAAGCCTTCTCTCAGCAAAGGAAACTATCAGCAATGTGAAGAGAGAGCCTACAGAGTGGGAGAATATCTTTGCCACTCATACTTCAGATAAAGCACTAATTTTCAGAATATATAAAGAACTCAAAAAACTCTACACCAAGAATACAAATAATCCAATTGACAATTGGGCTAAGGAAATGTACAGACACTTCACAGAAGATGATCTACAAGCAATCAACAGATACATGAAAAAATGTTCAACATCTCTAGTAATAAGAGAAATGCAAATCAAAACTACCTTAAGATTCCATCTCACCCCAATTAAAATGGTGATTATCAAGAATACAAGCAGCAACAGGTGTTGGAGAGGATGTGGGGAAAAAGGAACACTCATACATTGTTGGTGGGGTTGCAAATTAGTGCAGACACTGTGGAAAGCAGTGTGGAGATTCCTCAGTAAGCTTGGAATGGAACCACCATGTGACTCAGCTATCCCACACCTTGATCTATACTCAAAGGACTTAAAATCAGCATACTACAGAGATACAGCCACATCAATGTTCATAGCTGCTCAATTCACAATAGCCAGACAGTGGAACCAACCTAGATGCCCTTCAATTGATGAATGGATAAAGAAACTGTGAGATATATATATATATATATATATATATATATATATATATATATGCATACATACACACACACACAATGGAATATTACTCAGCTATAAAGAATAATAAAATTATGGCATTTGCAGGCAAATGAATGAAATTGGGGCATATCATGCTAAGTGAGATAAGCCAATCTCAAAATTCAAATGACAAATGATCTCACTGATAAGGGGATGATGACACATAATGGGGGGTGGGAGGGGGGCAATAATGGAGGAAGGAGGGACTGTATAGAGGGAAAAGAGGGGTGGGAGGGGTTTGGGGGAAGGAAAAAATAACAGAATGAATCAAACACCATTACCCCATGTAGATGTATGATTACACAAATGACTTGCCTTTACTTCATGTACAAACAGAAACAACATGTATCCCATTTGTTTACAATAAAATTAAATAAAAAAATTTATAAAAGAAAAGTAGGAATAATAGATATAATAAGAATTTTATAATATTACTAATAAAAAACCTACAATAATATTATACACTACTCTTCAAACCTAGTCTTCAGTAGCCTGATGTCTTGGAGGAACTTGATAATGTGATGATCCAAAAAGGATACTGCCCCTCTAGGGATGGTGGCCTCCACCTGTGGTATAATCCTTGCTAGTGGGCAGAGGCACTTCCATGTGTTGATGGATGGTCAATGGCCACACGGGCGCTAGACGGCTAGGGCCCAGCTGGTCTAGGCCTGGGCCTCTGGGCCTGCATTCCTGGTGTGAAAAATCTCACCTGGAAGTGCTCGGCTCTGCCTGGTTCTCTCCTAAGAATTTCTTATTGTGTCAATTCTCAATGTTGGTGATAGTGCAGTAAAACTGAAACTCATTAGTTAATGTTGGAATTATAAAAGAATATATACTATAAACTACTGAAACAGATGGGTGTCATTGTGGATGAACTTTAAAAACCTTTCATTAATTGAACAATATTTTGTGATACTTGAGGAGTGCAAACAACAATGGGGAATAATAACAGATATAACAGAAATTTTCTATGTGTGCAGGTATGTGACATCACATGTTTGTTTCTTACTAGCAACTAAATTTCATTTTGAACTATTCTTTCCCTCCAGATTAGTGGGGAATTGTGAATCAGTTAGTTTGAGAGATTATTTCCACAAGCTGTATCCTAGTGATATCTATATTCAGGAGCACATGCTATTGTAAGGGATGAGATGGTAACAAGGCAGGGTTGCACTGGGTATTGGTTCTCTGGTCAGAGATTCCAGGATGCTTACTTGAGTTTCAGGCTGTCTGCTTGGCTCCCTTTGCACCCACACTGCTGTAGGTTTTTTGCTTCTGCCAATGGGAATTCTTGATCCTTGATCACTGAGGACTAACAGAGACTACTCTATCCTCACTACTTTCTACAAACTTTTCTGTTGTCTAGTTCACATGCCTTCTAGTTATCCAAGAGACTTCAGCTTTTTTGAAGCAAATTTGATCAATCTTTAACACTTTAAGTTTTCTCCTACCACATGCCTTCCAAGTTATCAAAAGGCACAGAAATGACCACCCAAAGAAATGTATCAGTATGGTTGGCTCGTCCTGCTCCTTCCACCTAAAGACTTGTTTAATGATCCATCATGAGAAGAACTCAATGACATCAATTGTACATCACAACAAGATATAATGGCCAATTCATAAAATATGTTGTTCCATAGTAGAGAATATATCACAGGTCTTCATGGCCTTTTAAGGCTACAGACAGAGTGCTGTATGTGAGTCCTTTTTCCACCTTGCTGAAATTTGAGATGTTGTTTTGTCAAGGAAGAGGAATTATGTGAAAACTAGACATCTAGTCCATGTGCGCCAGTCATAGAATTGATTAAAGCTCCCTCTCTCTCTCTTTTACCATGACAAGACTTCATCATCATCATTTTCAGAAAACTTAAGTAGAATTTAGTTGAGTCTTATTCACCAGAGCCCATTTGCTCCAGAGTCCAAGAGCATTGACTCTCTTGTTAATCACAAATCACAGGTGAAGAATATCATAGTTACAACACACAATACACTGCTTGTTAGATATAGCTTTTATAATTCCATTAAAAAGGTTTACATTGGAGATAAGACATACCCATTTTTACTAAAAATAAGATGTTGGTTTGGCTGGACTCAATTTACAGCACTAGCTAGAATTCCAAAGAGGAATTCTTTTGAAATGTAGACTCTTGGAAAACTGAATGGTGAATGAAACTCAAAATTATGAGGGCAATATCTCGCATTCTAACAGTGCTTAGCCTATAAGTAATGTGCACATACCCCAAACTATGTTATTTCATTTAGACATGATTATGTGATTGGAAACTCCCATACGTGTAATTGGCTGGACAAACAATCTTAAATCCAAGTGACCATAATATTAACTACCCTGGCTTCCCTATATGTTGTCCTTTTTTCTGGAGTCATTTTTAAACAGCCAGTATTCTCATTGTGGAACTAACATATAGGTAGATTCCAACTATACCCAGTATAACTAAAACTAATTGTGTGACCAGAGGCAATGTGATTATCTGAAAAACCTCCCATAATGTGTGTATCATTAGTAAAGACTGGGATGGATTTTCCAGTCAATGTGGATGCACTGAAGATGGATCTGGGAAATAAGTCCAATAAGTTTTGCCACAAACCCTACTTACCTGACAACTCAATAAAACTAGCATAGCCCCAAACATTGTGGCTGGAGATTTAGTACATCCCTGTTGTGTGACCGTGCTCAGCCTGATGTGTCAGGTTCTTCATTTGTCTGAACTGTGGCTTGAGATCCTCCATAATGATGATAAACAGTACATTTAGCTACCTAGATAGGATAAATGGCACCTTTTGGAAATACACAAGCATGGACTCTACCCCTCATTATCACTGGATCTGGTCCATTCCATTGTCCTGTTTATATGTCTCTCCATCAAACTAAACCTCACATGCCTACTGCAGTGGGAGACATGTGTTGCTCTGCAGCAATGTAACCCTTAGTGTCACAATTCAAACAATTTAAAACAAAGAAAGCAGGATTCAAACAATTTTGTGGAATTCTATCTCCCCCTTTTTATACTTTAATTGTAACTTAAGGGACAAGTGAGCCCACCTTATAATGGCCTGGTCTTGGGGATAATAAGGGATCAGTTCAGTGATCAATATGATATTGATCACAAAACTCTCAAAGTATAAGCAGGAGCATTATCATTTTAATTTGTAGTGGACGGCCTAGAACAGTAAAAGTAGCTAAACAGTGAGAAATGACTTGATGGGTATATTCTAATTGGCCATGAAAATTGGCAAAAGCCACCTGCTAAGCAGGTGAGAATTGTCAAAGTCAAGTTGTTGTGGAACTGAAAGGGGTATACAGTGAAGGGGGCTCAGGTCCCAGCAGTTGTGTGCCTTGACTTCTATCTCTAATAATATGCTGAGCAATGAGATCATGAAATGGGGTCAGTATAAGTACTTACATCTTGTCTTGTAGGTGATAGTCTATTACCTCAAAGTAACAAGGGTTGTTTTATTAGAAATTGTACTTTTGTAAGGCACTAACAGACAACAGTTATAAAGTTTGTAAGGAAACTGCAAAATGAGATTCACAAGAGTAAAAACATATTGAGTTTGTATAATAGCAATGAACCAAGAAACATGATTTTTAAAATCCCAAATGTTTACTTCAAACATTATTTTGAAGAGCAATGGGTTGGTCAAATGTTCTCTTAAGTCTTATACTTTAAAGACTTGTGTACTTGGAAGCTATGAATGCATCCAACATGAAAAGAGGCCAGTAACAGCACCATGATTACACTGATGTTTTTATATCAACCAAGTTTAGCTTTCAACAAAAAATTTAAACTCTGTAATGTAGCATAATACATTAAAATAACAGTTGTTTTTAAATCACAGTTGTGCAAACATTAATTTCTTGAAGAACCATTTCTTTAAATAATAAAACTCGACAGACAGAAAATTATCCTGATAGATAAGAGCAGGTTCAAGTTTTAAGAAATCCTTACTACTTTCACAACTAGAGGATCAAGCTTTGATTTATATAAGTCCATTAATATTTGACTTATGTCTGAGGAAATGGTCAGTTCCCCTCTCCTCTCCCAGCCTTTCTCCAGAAACGCTAATCAATCATGGGTCCTTACCTTTTGTATTGTAAATAACTTCCCTAGGAGTCTGACTACTCCCTCCTGAAATGTAACAGATGTCTGCAAGAAGACCCATTTCTTTTTATCTGTTTCCATAAACAATGAAAGGTCCATGCCAGAGGCCCTGTGCAAAATTCAATTCAACCTTACAGATTAAGAATTTTCCTTTTGAAAGAGGAAAAAGCCTTAAATATTTTGAACTGATTATGCTAATTATATATAAGCAATTTAGTTACACAGAAACATTTTGAAACTTATGTTTCACAAATCTTTTGTAACTTAGACATTTCACAACTTTTTACTTTGCCTTACAAAAGACTTTCTCATTAAGAAACATTTACTTTTTCCTTATACTTTCCACATTAAAATATATTGCCATGCCTAGAACCCTTTTATCTCTTTTTACTGTTGGTCCCTTTTTAAATTGAAATTCTGAAATACTGCTTGTGAAATATTTTCATTTAGACAAATTACTTCATTTAATAAGAAATTTACATTCTGAAAAAATCTTATGAAATATCTGAATGCAGAGAAAGTACTCCCTTATAATAAGATGTGATTTTTTATATTTTATAGTTCTTTAATTGAAACTTAGAACATTTGTACTCTGTACATAAAATTACACTGGAAAGAATTCTCTTAACTGTAACTGTATTTTTAAGGAAGACACAGAAACAAAGTAATCTTAAATCTTTTTCACATGCAAATTTATGATAACATATTTAGTGTTTATATATATTACCTTATGAAATTTAAGAAGTCAGGAGTTCTTGATTTTATATTTAGCAGTTGATGTTTTAGCAACTTAACATTGTAAATTAACCAGATGTCTCCTAAACACATTTTGATTAATCCCATTGATGTTGATATTAAATCTAATTTATGAATTTTAACTATAAAAATAAAGATATCAAAGAAGTGTAATTAACAGTATGCTCCATTTCTTCCCTGTTAAAGAAAACTCCTAGAAGCAATGAGTATTACATTTTAGACATTTTTTAGAAACCAACAAACACTTTGGTGTCTGACCACCTAGAAAAACTTGTGCATTAGTAATTTTAAAGACATCTTTATTTTTATCTGTTTTTAAATTGAACCTTCTTTTTAAAGTCATGTGAACCAAAAGATATTTGGATCCACTTCTAATTTAAATTTTGATTTGTGAGCACTCATTAATGTATATGCCAATTTTGATATGATGTACATGATATACCATGTACATGACCTATATAAGCACATATGTTTACACAATAGTACAATACACAGGTGCACAATATACATGCAACAGACAGGAAACAAAGAGCTTGTAACTTTTTGTAAGTGGAGGTCCACAGGTAGTAGGCAATGTTACAGATGTTTATTAAAGTCTCTATTAGATTTTACAATGTTACAGATGTTTATTAAAGTCTCTATTAGAATTTAGAATAGATCCTATTTACATTATGACTAAATATATAGCAGGCATGTACACTTGGAAATGCCAGGTGTAAAATCCAATAGCCATGGTGGACACTGAAATTAAAGGTTTTGGGTAGCTGGTTACTTGTCATTGATGCCTATCAGATCTATTCCCAGCACCACCATGCCCATGTCCCTTTTAGGATTTAGTATGAGGACATTTTTTAATGTACTTGAGAGTCAACCCTTGAGAATTGACCTTTGAACAAAGGTAGAGTGTAAAATCCTCTATAGTTTGATAAAATAAGACTGATCATAAAGATACATTAATTTAGGCATGAAAGATCAAATGTGAAGGTACCATAAAATCATGAGCTCAAAACAGAATTTTAAACAAGAGTTTTTTAAAAAAATTACATGACACTAACATTTAAGTAAAGAGCATGTAGAACATCTTTATTGAATCAGAGTTTACTTTTAGCTTAGATTATAGTCAGTTTAAATATAAAAAAAGAGAGTTTTATTAAAACTCTTATTAAAAGTCCTTATTAAAAGGTTTGTAAGAAAAAGAAATTTTATATATTTTGGACATACAAGTACTATATAGCATTAGGGAGGAAATTGTTAGGAAACAGCATGGTAGTATGTGAAAATATAGGCAGTGAAGCCAGAAATGGCTTGGATTGAAAAGTAACACTGTTTTCTTCCTTTCATCTTAACCAACTCTCTATAAGCCTTGCAAATATTGCAGGCTTCTACAGTTTACATTTTAAATGTAATTCTAGGAGAGACAGACATCTAGCAAAAGCTAAGAAGTGAGGAAATGTGCTGTTTTGAGTTTGATAGGCAAAACCTCATGCATAGAGCATTTCAACTATTTTTATGTTGTAAAATTATTCTCTTAAACTATGGTGCTGTAATTTAAGTTTTCTTTGGAGAACCCCCTTTTTTACTTTTATTCCTTGAGCATTAGGCACTATTTTAAATAGGGTACAAATTGCACATGTCTCTACATTTACTAGTCCCTCTTTAGGGAACCATGGGCAAGTTTCAGTAATAAAGTTTTTAAAACTGTGACAAGTATGTCTTCTTTGAAGGCCTTTCTCATGATTTAACCATAGTCTTAAGCATAAGCATAGAACATAGAGATCTCTTTCTTTGGATTCTAGCTGTCCTTGTTTTATACCTGGCTATAAACTTGCATTTCTCATTTACCTTTATCTGATGTGCATCCCCAGGAGGGTTCTCCCATCTCAGAATTGAAGTTCTTCTGTGTCCAATCCCTGCAAAGGTGTCAACTGAAGCAATCTGATGGCTGTTAATTCAGTAACTGGGGAGGGGTGGAGGGGGATGGAGAAAAGAAAAACAGCACACAAAGAGAGGAAGATGGGGCCAGTTGGGAATTTACCCTCTGATGGAAGATGAGTGATCCAGAGCTAGATCAGCACATTTATTATTTAAATTTTAACATCAAAAGGGTTTTCTGTGAGAAAGATTTTGCAATGCAAGTCAGCTTAAGGACAATGTTCAATCATAATTATCTTTTTGATTCATAATTCTCTACCCTTGGCATCTGGTGTCTGAACCCAGTGTCAAGAATGATAATGCTGTGCCTAGCACTGAACCTCCCTTGAGCAGGCATCACCATAGCAACTGGGCAGTCCTAACCTGCACAGTAAGTTCCCAGTGCAGGCCCTCCTGCTACAGGACAATCAGAGACTTTGATTCAAATCACTGCTCCAAACAGGAATCTCATACATTTATTCCCAATGAACTTAACATTGGTTACTTCAGTTAATATCCCCTGGGGGAAAATGGAAAATGGAAAACCTGGAATTAATACTCAATGGGTACTACTAGTAATCAAGTAATCATTAACCCTTCTCAGTGTTGATGTTTTTGTGGAAACAGAAAATAAAGGATGACATATCCAAGGCCTGCTCACAGTGTATCCAAAAGATCTGTGAATCAAAAACTGATTATTTTGTCATTTTCTACATCAATAATGACTTAACATAAATTCACATTAACTCCTTGACCAGTGGAGTAATAACAATCAAACCAGAAAAGGCCAAGTGGAAAGTGAGACACTAATGGACACACCTGAGATATTCTGTCAAATATTGCTGAATTTCTGGTTAATAACAGAGGTTATCCCCCACCTAACCTGCCTCAAGGACATGGGGGCAGTCATTCATTCACAGAGTGTCTTCATTTAATGCATCACCATGGCCCATACGAAAGGAGTTGAAGGATTCTTGAGTACACAATAGATTCTCAGAAATAGAACCAAACATTAGCCTCAGTGGAGCTGCTGTGCCATCTAACTTTGCAAATTTACAAGGTCCCACGTCATGCTGTGTGAAACTATTTATGGAATGTGTTCTTTGCTTTCCTTAAGAATAAAAATGAGAAAGAATGAAGTTCATGTTCACATGGTATGGGCAATAGTATACACTTATACTCCTGATCTATCCTCATGATATAGCCCCTAACACCTGGGCTGTGTGCACATTGTTTAGAAATATTACCTTAGTTCTCCATACCAGTGACACAATGTAGATCATAATCATCAATTATGTTCATACCGCTGCCAATGTTTTGACTTCATTGTAAATGTATTTTCAAAATTGGTAGAAACTTTCCCCACAATTCTCACATTTTCTTCCTGAACCTTCATGAGAATCATCTTTAACACTTATTTTCAGCAACAATACATTCAAGGCAATTTAAGCATTTAATAATCTGCACATCAAAACTTTTCCAGCCTGTACTCATCACAAGATTTCAAAGGTGCATCCACATTTTAAGGAAGGTTAATTCATTACCCCAAAATCTGTAATTGAGTCTTGTACAAATAGTAGCATAAATTGAGACCCTGCCTAAGACCAGCAGCATTGGCTCCCACTCTTCAAGTCTGAACCAGCTACTGCCTGTGTTGAATGTCAAAATGCAAGCAACAGGGACAAATTCTGGGTCAAAAATAGAACACCATTCCTTGTGAAGACATGCAGTCTTCATGCCTTAGCCTCCCATGCCACTGGGATCATAAGTGTGTGTCAGAGTGCCAGAGAAATTTTTTTTTTTTTTTTTGTGGTGCTGGTGATTGAACCCCATGCCTCATGCTTTCAAGGAAAGCACTCCTTCCTGGTGACCATATCCTGAATCCTGTTCTTCCAACACACTCTTCTGCCATGATATTCTGCCTCACCTTGGGCCCAGACCAATGTAGTCAGCCATCTATGGACTAAGACCTCTGAAATCACAAGTCCCTGAAGAACTTTTCCTCCCCTAAAATTGTTTTTTCAGGTCTTTTGGTCACAGCAGCAAAAAAACTGAGGAAAAGAGAGTGGAAACCTCTGATCTCTCAGAGAATAGGCTACCCATCCTGGCATGCTTTAATTATGGTTTGTGTTAGCAGGGATCAGGGAATCTGAGGGGTTGTGTTGTGTTTCTATGCATGTATCCTCTCAGGAGAACACATCAAGCAAGACACAAAATATAATAAAAGTTTAGAAAATTTATTGGAAGAGAAAGGAAAGATGATGTCAAGGGAGAGGATGGGTCATCTCAAAGAGAAGGGTGATTATGTGCCCCTCTGTTCCTAGTTTTGTGTTGGAATCCTAGAGATGTTTCTAGAGAGTTCTGGTAGGTGCTACTGAAGCCAGAATTGGGGACAGGCAGATAGTGTAGAAATAGGGAATCGGGTCAGATCAAGGAAATGGAGGCCATAAAGCCATCTGCCTCTGGAAGTTGGAGACTGCCCCTGGAAGAATGGAATGTCAAGGATCTCCGGAGTCCATTAATTGCCAAATTTACCTGCCTTTATCAAGGAGTGCAAATAAGGGGCTGCTAATTGGTGCCCACTGGGCCCTTATCTGCCTGAATCACCCTGGCCCTCCCCCTGCCCATAGCTTCTCACTTAATGCAAAACCAGGCCTAGTCATATAGGCAGGAAGAAAAGAGATAAGGGGGAAAGAATGGGAGAATAAAACCCATAAAAAGGACAAGATTTGCTCATCCCATGGATTCTGCCTTTGGGTCCCCGTCTTCCACCCGGGAGAAGTCTGCTTTTACTTTTCTTTAATAAAGCTGCATTTTCCACTCTACATTTGCCTTGGCGTGCTTCTCCAGCGTTATACTTCAACACCTGAGGAAGCAGGACTTGTCACTGGTAAAGAGCGGTATCAGTTCTGGTAGGTGCTACCTCTCAACTTTTGACTGACAGGAGGATTGCAACAGATTTTTAAGCCCCTACTGTGCATGATTTTACCCAGAGGTGCCCAAGCAAAACCTGTGGTGGGTACTATTATGATAAAATTAAAATGACAAGCTAAATATCTAAAAACAACTCTAATGTTTCCACCACTCATGTCTATCTGATACCTATCAGTTTGAATTGAAATGTCCCCTAAGGGATCATATGTTGAAGTCTTGGCAATGTTCAGAGGTGGTGCTTTTGGGAAATGGTTAGATCATGAGGGCTCTGATATCTTCACTGACTGCTTAATGGATTGCTGTAAGTGTTGGAACCTGTAGGCAATATGTCACTCAGGATGTACCCTTGGGGTTTTTATGGTTTGGATCTGAAATGTCTCCCTTAAAGCCTACATGTTCAAAGTATAGTACTGAAGCCAGAATTGGGGACAGGCAGTTAGTGTAGAAATAGGGGATCTGGTCAAATCGAGGAAATGAAGGCCACAAAATGAAGGCCATGAAAGCCATCTGCCTCTGGAAGTTGGAGACTGCCCCTGGGAGAATGAAATGTCAAGGATCTCCGGAGCCCATTGATTACCAAATTTACCTGCCTTTATCAAGGACTGCAAGCATGGAGCTGCTAATTACTGCTCCCTGGGCCTTTGCCTGGCTGAATCACTTTGGCCCTCTGCCTGCCCATTGCTTCCCACTTAATGCAAAATCAGGCCTAGTCATGTAAACAGGAAGGAGAGATAAAGGGGGAGAGAAGTGGAGAACAAAAGAGACCTTAACCTATAAAAGATGTAGGGTGCGCTCACTTCTTGGGACTTTAGAACATCAGCCATGGCCCCCTTCTCCCTGCCGGGAGAAGTCTGTACTATTACCTTTAAATAAAACCTGCTTAATATGCTAGCCTTGGTGTGCTTCTCTAGTGTTCAGAGTTCAACATTAGAGGGAGCAGAACTCGTCACCGGTAAACGGCGGTATCAATTCCAAGAGGTCAATCTTAGTCTCTTTATTAAACTTGTAGCAGAAGATCACAGTCTGACTGATGCAGACATTACAGATAAAATGAACTAGGTTAGCTTTTTTATAGGGTGAAATGAATACTATCTAGATGCCAGTTCTATGTTGTCCTCCAACAAACACAAAGGATGCTATCAATGGACAGAGTAAATATAAAATGAGATATCCCAAAGATGAGCATAAAATTTTAGTCTGCATGTTTTTATATCATGAAATTCTATTCTGAGGAGTATAGGGCATGAAGTCTCATACCTCTCTAGAACTTCAAAGGCAATGAGAAAAGTACTCTTAATAGGCAGAAGTAATGTCACCACTGCTTCACATGTGCATTCACTATGCACAATGGACTCTCTAATTTTGATATTCATAACTGTGGTTGAAAATAGATAGTGCTTCACTGAATTTCAGTATGTCAAAGTGGGGTAGCAGGCATCATTGGATTGTTTCATCAGCCACATAGATTTCCATTATACTAAGAGGTTTAAATAATTCTGTGGACTGCAGGTAAACAATTTTAAGTTTTTATCTAACCCATTCTTCAAAGATACTACCTGTTTACAAAGCCCTCTCACATTTGGGGTTTTATTATTGCAACATCTAACTTTGTTCTTAGAATCCCCTGGTTTTCATTGATTGAGGGATGCCATTGGTGCCCCTTACCATTATTAATCTCCTCTACTTTCATTACATTTGTGACCACTATTGTGAGTCACACCCCTACAATTGGGGACAGACAGTTAGTGTAGAAATAGGAAATCGGGTCAGATCAAGAAAATGGAGGCCATAAAGCCATCTACCTCTGGAAGTTGGAGACTGCCCCTGAAAGAATGGAATGTTAAGGACCTGCAGAACCCATTGATAACCAAATTAACTGCCCTTGTCAGAGACTACAGGCAGGAAGGTGCTGATTAATGCCCCCTGGGCCCTTGCCTGTCTGAATCACTTTGACCCTCCCCCTGCCCCATCCGCTTTTCACTTTTTACATCTCACCTGCAAAACCAGGCCTAATCCCATAGGCAGGAAGGGAAGAGATAAGGGAGAAAGAATGGGAGAATAAAACCCATAAAAAGGACAAGATTTGCTCATCCCATGGATTCTGCCTTTGGGTCCCCTTCTTCCACCAGGGAGAAGTCTGCTTTTACTTTTCTTTAATAAAGCTGCATTTTCCACTCTACATTTGCCTCGGCATGCTTTCTGGCGTTATACTTCAACACCTGAGGAAGCAGGACTCGTCACCAGTAAAGAGCAGTATCACTACCATGGTATCCTCATCCATTTCATAAGAACTACATGGGATTGTTGGGAAAATACACGGTATTTGGTTATTTATCTAACTTTGTCATTGTGATATATATTTTATTTTTGTGAGTTTAACTTAATTTCTCTGGTTGTACAAGATATAGAGTCATACCATTCATGTAATCATACATGTACATAGAGTAATGATGTTTGTCTCATTCCACCTTCTTTCTTTCATCCTCCCCTCTCCCCTCCCCTTGTTTTCCTCTACACAATCCAAAGTTCCTCCATTATTCCCTTACTCCCTGCCCCCATTATGTATCAACATCCATTTATCAGAGAAACATTTGGCCTTTGGTTTTTTGTGATTAGCTTATCTTACATAGCATGATATTCTCCAACTCCATCCATTTATATGCAAATGCTAAGTTTTATCTTCTTTATGACTGAGTAATATTCCTTTGTGTATATATACACCACAGTTTCTTTGTCCATTTATTCTATTGAAGGGCATCTAGGTTTGTCCCATGATCTAGCTATTGTGAATTGAGCTGCTATATTGATGTGGCAGTATTACTGTAGTATGCTGATTTTAAGTCCAAGGAGTGGGATTGCTGGGCCAAATGCTGTTTCCATTTCAAGTTTTCTAAGGCATCTCCATACTGCTTTTCATAGTGACTGCACCAATTTGCAATCCTACCAGCAATGTATGAGTGTACCTTTTTCCCCACATCCTCGCCAATATCCATTGTTGCTTGTATTTTTGATAATAGCCATTCTAATTGAAGTGTGATGAAATCTTAGAGTAGGCTTGATTTGCATTTATCTTATTACTAGAGATGTTGTACATCTTTTCATATATTTGTGATCAAATTTATAACTTCTTCTGTGAAGTGTCCGTTCAGTTCCTTCACCCATTAATTGATTGGGTAATTTGGATTTTTGGTGTTAAGTTTTTTGAGTTCTTTATAAGTTCTGGAAATTAGTGCTGTATCTGAAGTGCATGTGGTAAAGAATTTTTACCACCCTGTAGGCTCTTTCTTCACAACATTGATTGTTTCCTTTGCTGAAAAAAACTTTTTAGCTTGACTCCATCCCATTTCTTGACTCTGGTTTTTATTTCTTGTGTGTTGGGAGTCTTGTTAAGGAAGTCTGGTCCTAAGTAAACATGATGAAGATTTGGGCATACTTTTTCTTCTACTTAGCCTCCGATCTAATTCCTAGGTCCTTGATCCATTTTGAGTTGAGTTTTGTGCAGAGTGAGAGATAGGGGTTTAATTTCATTCTGCTGCATATTGATTTCCAGTTTTTCCAGCACCATTTGTTGAACAGGCTATCTTTTCTCCATTGTGCATTTTTGGCACCTTTGTCTAGTATGAGATAACTGTACATATGTGTACTTATGAGATAACTGTACTTTGTCTAGTTATGAGATAACTGTACTTATGTGGTAGTATGAGATAACTGTACTCTGTGTCTTCTATTATGTACCATTGTATATCTGTCTATTTTGGTGCCAATACCATGCCATTTTTTTTTTTATTGTAAACAAATGGGATACATGTTGTTTCTCTGTCTGTACATGGCGTAAAGGCATACCATTTGTGTAATCATAAATTTACATAGGGTAATGTTGTTTGATTCATTCTGCCATTTTTTCCCTTCCCCCCCTCCCCTCCCACCCTTCCCCTCCATCTATACAGTCCTTCCTTCCTCCATTCCTGCCACCCTCCCTAAACCCAACTCCAACCCCAACACTAACCCATTTTTGTTACTATTGCTCTGTAGTATAGTTTAAGGTCTGATATTGTGATACCTCCTGCTTCACTCTTCCTGCTAAGGATTGTTTTGGCTATCCTGGGTCTCTTATTCTTGCAGAAGAATTTCATAATTGCTTCCTCTATTTCTATGAGGTGCATCATTGGGATATAATAGGAATTGCATTGAATCTGTATAGTGCTTTTAGCAGCATGGTCATTTTGACTATATTAATTCTGCCTATCCAAGAACATGGGAGATCTATCCATCATCTAAGGTTTTCTTTATTTTCTTTCCTTAGTGTTCTGTAATTCTCATTATAGAGATCTTTCACCTCTTTTGTTAGATTGATTCCCAAGTATTTTATTTTACTTTTTTTTTTTTGGCGGTACTGGGGATCGAACTCAGGACTTTGTGCTTGCGAGGCAAGCACTCTACCAGCTGAGCTATCTCCTCAGCCATTTATTTTACTTTTGAGGCTCTTGTGACTGGGGTAATTTCTCTTTCATAAGATTCATCACTTATGAAAGGAATGCATTAGATTTATGAGTGTTGATTTTATATCCTGCTACCTTACTGAATGCACTTATTAGTTCTAGAAGTTTTCCGGTGGAATTTTTTGGATCCTCTAAATATAGAATCATGTCATCAGCAAATAGTGATAGTTTGATTTCTTCTTTTCCTATTCTTATCCTTTTAATTTCTTTGGTCTGTCTAATTTCTCTGGCTAGAGTTTCAAGGACAATGTTAAGTAGAAGTGGTGAAAGAGGGCATCCCAATCTTGTTCCAGTTCTTAGAAGGAATGCTTTCAATATTTCTCCATTTTGAATGATGCTGGCTGTGGGTTTAGCATACATAGCCTTTACAATGTTGAGGTATGTTCCTACTATCCCTAGTCTTTCTAGTGTGTGGAGCATGAAGGGGTTCCATATTTTATCAAATGCTTTTTCTGCATCTATTGAAATGATCACATGATTTTTCACTTTAAGTCTATTGATGTGATGAATTATATTTGTTGATTTCCAGATGTTTAAAGAACCTTGCATTTATGGAATGAACCCCATTTGATCATGGTACACTATCTTTTTAAATATGTTTTTATATGCACTTTGCCAGAATTTTGTTAAGAATTTTTGCATTTATGTTCATTAGTGATATTGTGTGAAGTTTTCTTTCCTTAATGTGTGCTTGTCTGATTTTGGTATCAGGGTGATACTAGCTTCATAGATTAAGTTTGGAAGGGTTCTCTCATTTCCTATTTCATGGAATACTTTGAGGAGTATTGGTATTAATTCTTTTGTGAAGGTCTTATAGAACTCAGCTGAGATTCCGTCTGGTCCTGGATTTTTCTTTGTTGGTAGGCTTTTGGTAGCTTCTTCTATTTCATTACTTGAAATTGATCTATTTAAATTGTGTTCGACCTCCTGATTCAGTTCATCTGGATCATATGTCTCTAGAAATTTGATGTCTCAAGATTTTCTAATTTGTTGGAGTATGGATTTTCAAAATAACTTCTAATTGTGTTTTGTATTTCAATAGTGTGTGTCATGATATTTCATTTTTCATCAGATTTTAGTTATTTGGGTTTTCTCTTTGCTTTGTTAGTGTGGCTAAGGGTTTATCAATTTTGTACTTTGTTCAAAGAACCAACGCTTTGTTTTCTCAATTGTTTCTTTTGTTTCAATTTCATTGATTTTAGCTCTGATTTTCATTATTTCCTGTCTTCTACTTTTGGCATTGATCTGTTCTTTTTTTTTTTTTTAGAACTTCAAGCTGTAATGTTAGGTCATTTATTTCTTGAATTTTTATCCTTTAATGTATGAGATCAATGCAATGAATTTTCCTCTTAGTACTGCTTTCATAGTGTCCCAGAGATATTGATATGTCATATCAGTGTTCTTTTTGACCCCTAAAATTTTTTTTATCTTCTTCCTGATGTCTTGTGCTATCCATATATCATTCAGTAGCATAATATTTAGCCTCCAGTTGTTGGAGTAGTTTCTATTTCTTATTTTATCATTGATTTCTAATTTCATTCCATTATCTGATAGAATACAAGGTACTATCTTTATATTTTTGTATTTGCTAAGAGGTACTCTGTGGTATAACATATGGTCTACTTTAGAGAAGGATATATGTGCTGCTGAGAAGAAAGTGTATTTGCTCATTGATAGAATATTCTATGTATATATGTTAAGTCTAAGTTATTAATTGTGTTATTGGGTTCTATGGTCTTTGTTCAGGTTTTGTTTGGAAGATCTATCCATTGGTGAGATAGGTGTGTTAAAGTCACCCACTATTATTGTGTTGTCCATTTAATTCCTGGAATTGGGAAGTGTTTGATGTACACAGATACTCCATAGTTTGTGGCATAAATATTTATGGTTGTTATGTCTTATTGATTTATGGTTCCCTTAAGCAGCATGAAATGTCCTTCTTTATTCCTTTTGACTAACTTTGGTTTGAAGTTCACTTTATCTGATATGAGGATGGAAATCCCTGCATTTTTACTAAGTCTGTGTGTGTGGTATGTTTCTTCCCATCCTTTCACCTTTAGTCTGTGGGTATCTTTTTGTATGAGATGAGTCTCTTGAAGGCAGTATATTTTTGAATCTTTTTAAAAATCTATTTTGCCAGTCTATGTCTTTTGATTGATGAGTTTAGGCCATTAATATTCAGAGTTATTATTGAAATATGATTTGTATTCCTTGTCATTTTGTGTAGGGTGTGCCAGGCTAGCTCAGGCACAGGTAAGAGCCGATGGAGTCATAACCCAGACCCCAGGAGTTGGGTAAAAGCAGGCTTGTGGTGAGCAACCTGCAAACTCATTTATTGCAGAAGAAACCATACGTTTTATAGACTTTTAACCCAATCACAATGTGCCACGGGGGATCAGACCACCAGGCCCCTATACAGGTTCCCTTGGTAACACTAGGTAAATTTGGGGCCAGTTGTTTACTTTCTTAAGTGACCAGAGTGAAATGCTCCTCTCCGTAGGTATTCCTGATGGGTGTGAATGTGTGAAGGTTTTCCTTACACACTTGAGACATTCACAACTGCTAGCCAAGACTTAGGATTTCTCCCAACAATTTTGGTTTATTTTTGGTTTTTAAACTTGACTTAGTTTCTCCTTTGACCAAATTTTCCTTTAGAGTAGTTCCTCACTTTGCTCACTTTCATTGTTGTTTATCATTTCCTCCTCGTGGAACATTTTGCTGAGAATGTTCTGTAATAGGCTTTCTATTTGCAAATTCTTTAGGCTTCCTATTTGCAAATTCTTTAACCTTTTGATATGGAAGGATTTTATTTCATTATCAAATATGAAGTTACGTTTTGCTGGGTATAAGATTCTTGGTTGGCATTCATGTTCTTTTGGAGCTTCAAATATGTTGCTCTAGGCCCTTCTAGCTTTAGGGCCTCTACTGAGAAATGTGCTGAAATCCATATTTGTTTCCCCCTATATGTGCTCTGATACTTTCCTCTCACAGCCTTTAAAATTCTATCTTTATTTGGGTTGCTAGGCATTTTTATTATAATATGCCTTGTTGTGGATCTGTTGTAATTTTGTACATTTGGTGTCCCGTAAGCCTCTTGTATCTGATTTTCCATTTCATTCTTCAGGTCAGGGAAATTTACTGATATTATTTCTTTGAATCGATTGTTCATTCCTTTGGTTCATATCTCTGTTCCTTCCTCAACCCCAATAATTCTTAAATTTGGTCCTTTCACGATGTCCCACAGTTCTTGGAGGTTCTGTTCATAGTTTCTTACCATATTCTCTATGTGGTTAACTTTATTTTCAAGATTAAATATTTGTCTTCATTTTCTGAGGTTCTGTCTGCCAAGTGATTTAGTCTGTTCACAGTGCTGCCTATTGCGTTTTTAATTTGGTTTATTGTTTCCTTCATTTAAAAGATTTCTGGTTTTTTTCCCCCGCCCCCAGATCACTATCTCTTTATTGAAATAATCTTTTGTGCTCTCTGGGCACTGTTCCAGGAGATGCCACTGCTGTGGCCCAGAGGTCTTCTCTGAGACTGGGCACAGCTGTCGATGTTTGGAGACTAGGGGTCCCGCTGAGGGTGAGGATGACAATGTCTACCCCAGTTCATTCAGACATTGGAGACCAGGCTCTGAAGGCACAGATCTAATTTTACTTATGATTGTACAAGACATATATAGACACAGTATCCAATCAGGTTAACATTCTTGTTAAAGCATGACAGAATCAGCCTATAGGTGAACTATATATTGAGGTAGTATAAACAAACCAAGTATGCCGAAGTAATTCTGCCCAGCAACAAGTCTGAGGCAAAGAACTGGGGGATGGTAAGCTCCAGCACACAGCATGAGGCAAGGCAGCGTGCGTGAGTTCTCATCACAGCTTGCTGGGATGCTTGATAAGTGTGGCCTTCCCTCAGCTCATAACTCAGCCTCAGGAACTGCAATAACCTTCATGGCATGGTGAGTCTTTACCATTACCTCAGTTTCTCTGTCCAGACTGTTTGGCTTACTTAGACCATGGTGTCAGTGACTGCTATCAGACAAGCTTGAGGAATGTCCCCTACACACAGCTGCCCCTGAAGTCACTGCTGAAGAGGCCTGGAGACTATTCTCTGTGTGCCCCTTTTGCTCACACCACTGCAAATGTCCAAAGGTATTTTCTCCACTCACCATGACTCTCACCCAGAGGCTTTCTCTTGGGGCACAGCTGCTCCTGGAAGCACTGCCACAGGTTCCCAGGGGTCTTTTCACTGGGTGCTGTTGCCGGTGCACCGCTGTGCAGCTGTAGATGCTGTTGCAGTCACCTGGAGGTCTGCTGCCCACAGTGCAACCCGGACAGCTGGAAGTCTTCATTCCTGGCACAGGGTATGACTGCCATCTACGCTGCTGCTGCTGCTGCTACCACTGACACTGCTGCTACCAAAGCTGATGCTCCCCCGAGGTCACCAGTAGGTCTTCTCTCTGGGTGTGGCTACAGCTCCAGTCACAGCCACCACTGCCACCTTCACTGCTGCCACAGTCTTCCCACCCACTGCCAATGCCACCAACAACTGCATCTGCTGCTGACCCTCTACCTGTGGCCACCAACCCCTGCTACTACTGATTCCACCACTGCCCAGAGGTCCACTGCCAGGGAGAATCCAGGTTTGGTTGCATGCAGTCACATCCGTTTTGAGATGCCAACCAGAGTCTGGGGTTTGTTTGGGGTGCCATTCGGTTTGCTGTCACTGCCACCCCTGTCTGTGGACACCAGTTAGGACTTGGAGATTCAGTGTCAGGGTGCCTGCAGGTTTGGCTGCAACTGGGGACTTTCTCGTGGGAGTGTGAGTTGCTGCCATCTAGTTACTGTCTCTCAGGATTTCTTATCCCTGGTGATTTCTCTCCAAATTCTACTGGCATTGAGATCTTGGGATCATAAGTTGGCTGAGCCCAGGACATCTGAGGCTCAGAATGGTGGGATAGTGATTGGGTCTGCCAGGGCCTGTCTGGGTCGGGTAGTCTTGTGGGAAGTCAGAGAGGGCTGAGAAGTTTTCAGACCCTGGCAGAGACAGTTGTTTAATTTTCTACTGAGATTTATTTTATTTATTTATTTTCTCCTCTGGCATCTCTCTCCATCATATTTGAAGCTAGGTGTGTTGAGAGCAGGGTGGTATCTGTGCTGCTAACTGTCTCAAGGACAAACAGGACTGCTGGGCTCCTGTGCTTACCAAGGTTGTTAAGAGATATTTGTCCGAGGAATGTGCAGCTGCCTGGAGACCTTATCCGTCAAGGACGGGAGCGGGGCTTAGCCCCGACTCATCTCCTGCATAGTTCACCCCTTCCCTCCTCCCTTCTTCCACTAGGACCGTTCAGTTCTGGCAGGGACTCAATGAAAATCAAATAGATTGGCCGGACCCAACCAGAGGAGGACTAATGTTTAGCTGTTCAAATGTTAACCAATTAAAAGAACACTGTAAAACTGCTTGCCTTTCATTATAAAAACCCTGCTGACGAGGGCTCGGGGCCTCTCTTAGCGTCACCGGTTAAGGACGCAGAGGACCAGGCTCGAGCTTGTTAATAAATGACTCTTTGTTGCTTACATTGATCGTGGTCTCTGGTGGTCTTTGTGGGGTCTCGAGCCTTTGGGCACAACAGGTGATTTTTGTACATCAGTCTGTTGAGGATGATGACATATCCATGGTGTTTTGCAGTTCTGCTACATATTATTATATTTTTAATTATTTTCTTTTCATAAGTATTCTTCCTCTCACTTTTCTGTCTTCTTAGATTCCCTTTCTACATTTTCTCCACCTAACAGTCAATCTCTGTTGGTTCCTCTTCCATTATTCATTTGTATTTTTGCTTCTGGCTTTTCTCTTTCTTCCTCCTGAACACTGTGTCTTACATTGCTTCTGTTCTTTCTTTGTCCACTATTTGAGATGATAAATCTGGCATATTTTCTGTTTTTTGTTGTGGACAGTGATTGAACACATCATTGCTGTTTATAGTGAGAGGGCAGTGGATGCCCTGGTGGGAGATATTAGATTTGAGCCTGTATATTGTTTGCACTGGGTGCTATTGATATTTGCCTCCTCTTAAAGGTGGGATACTGGAGATCTTCAGTGACAATATAGGTCTGCAGGGTAGAATCTGTACTGCTTCAGATCCATACAACTAGATAGAAAAACACAAGCAACATGAAAAAACAAAGGAACAAAATGCCACAAACAAACCAAGATGCCCCAATTATAGTATCCTCTGACAACACAATAAAGAAATGTCCAAGAAGGAGTTTAGAATGTGCATTGTTAATCTGATCTGTGAGGTAAAGAATGGTAATAAAGAGTGAAATTGAAGAGAAAATACAGGAAGTGAAAGATCACTTCAATAAAGAGTTAGAAATTGTAGAAAAAAAACTAAGCAGAAATCCTTGAAATAAAAGAATCAATAAATCAAATTATAAATTCAATGGAAAGTATCCCCCACAGACTAGACCATTTGGAAGACAGAATCTCAGACAATGAAGACAAAATATTTAATATTGAAAATAAAGTTGACCATGCAGAGAAGATGAACAGAACTTCCAAGAATTATGGGATAAGATGAAAAGACCAAATTTAAGAGTTATTGGAATAGAAGAAGGAGAATAATACAAACCAAAGTAATGCACAATCTTTTCAATGACATAATATCAGAAAATTTCCCAAACTAAAGAATGAAATGGAAAATCAAATATAGGAATCCTACAGGACCCCAAATGTACAAAATTATACCAGGCCTACTCCAAGACACATTATAATGAAAATAACTAAAATACAGAATAAGGATAAAATCATAAAGGCTGTGAGAGGAAAAAAAGCAAATTACAAATAGGGGGAAACCAACTTGGATCTCATGTTTTCTCAAACCAGACCCCCAAAGCTACAAGGTCAAGGAACAACATATTTCAACTCTGAAAAAAAATGGATGCCAACCAAAAATTTTATATCCAGCAAAATTAAATTTCAGATTTGAAGATGAAATAAAAACCTTCCATGACAAACAAAAGTTAAAAGAAGCACAATTAGAAAACCTGAACTACCGAACATTCTCAACAAAATAGTCCCTGAGGATAAAGTGAAAAAAGTGAAAACCAGCAAAGGGAGGAACTATACAATAGGAATAAGCAAAGGAGAAACCAAATCAAATTAAAAGTCAGAAATAATGACTGGGAACACATCATATCTCAATAATAACCTTGAATATTAATGGCCTATACTCATCAATTATAAGACAAAGACTGGAAGATTGGATTAAAAAAACAAGACCCAACAATATGCTGTCTCCAAGAGACCCACCTCATAGGTAAAGACATCTACAGACTGAAGATGAAAGGGTGGGAAAAAGCATATCTTTCATATTCATATGGATTGCATAAACAAGCAGGGGTTTCCATTCTCATATCAGACAAAGTGGACATCAAGCCAAAGTTAATCAGAAGAGACAAAGAAGGACATTTCATTCTGAAGGAAATTACACATCAACAAGAGATAAAAATTGTAAATATTTATGTCCCAAACAGTGGTGCATCTATGTACATCAAACAAAATTGTGTCAAATTTAAGAATCAAATAGACCACAACAAAATAACACGGGTGACTTTAACACACCTCTCTCACTACTGTACAGATCTTTCAAACAAAAACTAAATAAAGAAACTATAGATCTAAATAATACAACCAATAATTTAGACTTAACAGACATATGTGGAATATTCCATACATCAATGAGTGAATACACTTTTTTTGTGGAAGCACATGGATCCTTCTCTAAAATAGACCATATTTTATGCCACAAGGCAACTCTTAGTAAATATAAATAAATGGAGATAATTCTCTGCATTCTATCAGATCACAATGACTTGAAATTAGAAATCAACTCTAACACATGGAGACTAAATAATACACTTTTGAATGATGAATGGATAAGAAGAAATAAAGGATGAAATGAAAAAATACTTTAAGTTAAATGAGAATACCAATAAAACATACCAAAATCTTTGGAACACTATGAAGGCAGTAAAAAGAAAGTTCATTACATTGATTCATTCATTAAAAGAATAAAAAAATCAACAAATAAATGACTTAACATTACATCTGAATGTTCTAGAAAAAGAAGACCAAATCAACACCAAAATAGTAGAAGACAGAAAATAATTGAAATCAGAGCTGTAATCAATGAAATTGAAACAAAAGAAACAATTTAAAAAGTTGAGAAAATGAAGATCTGGTTCTTTAAAAAAAATCAATAAAATTGATAAGACCCTAGCCACACTAATGAAGAGAAAAAGAGAGAAAACCCAAATTATTAAAATATGTGATGAAAAAGGAAATATCACAATGGACACATCTGAAATACAGAAGATAATTAGGAAACTATTGTTAAAATTTATACTTCAATAAAATAGAAAATATTGAAGATATTGACAAATTTCTAGAGATATATGACCTACATAAACTGAATCAGGAGGACATACATGATTTAAACAATAATTTCAAGTAAATAAATAGAAACCACCATTAAAAGTCCACCAATTAAGAAAAGTCCAGGACCAGATGGATTCTCAAGTTATACATGATCTTCAAAGAAGAATTAACACTCCTCAAATTATTCCATGAAATAGAAAAGGAGTGAACCCTTCCAAACTCATCCTATGAGGCTAATATCACCCTAATATCAAAACTGAAAAGATACATCAAGGAAAGAAAAGTTCAGACCAATATCCCTGAAGAACATAGATGCAAAACGTCTCAATAAAATTCTGGCAATTTGCATACAGAAATGTATTTAAAAGATAGTGCCCCATGATCAAGTGGGGTTCATCCCAGGGATGCAGCATTGGTTCAACATGTGGAAATCAATAAATATAATTCATCACATCAATAGACTTAAAAACAAGGATCATATGATCTTCTCAATAGATGAAGAAAAAGCATTTGACAAAATACAGTGACCATGTTCAAAACACTAGAAAAACTAGGGATAGCAGGAACACAGCTGAACATCATAAAAGCCACATATGTTAACCCAAGGGCAATATATTTCTAAATGGAGAAAAATTGAAAGCATTCTGTCTAAAAGCTGGAACAAGACAAGGATGCACTCTTTTATCACTTTCATTCAACATTGTGGGTTGAACTGCTATAAATATTGATGTGGCTGTGCAATAGCAACTCTATGCAATAACAAGTCCAGTGTGCAATGTGGAGGGAGGCTGAAGACACTCCATTTAAAATGAGCACTTTTTGCCTCTCTGGTGGGAATTGAGACTAGCATGTGTGCATTCCCATGTGGGCAGGTCTCTGATTGCCATACACTGAACTGATGGATCATATTTATTCTGATAATATTTATTTATTTATTTATTTTATTATAAACAAATGGGATACATGTTGTTTCTCTGTTTGGAGTAAAGGCATATGATTTGTGTAATCATACATTTACATAGGGTAATGTTGTTTGATTCATTCTGTCATTTTTTCCCTTCCCCCCACCCCTCCCACCCCTCTTTTCCCTCTATACAGTCCTTCCTTCCTCCATTCTTGCCCCCCTCTCACCCCCCATTTTGTGTCATCATCCGCTTATTAGTGAGATCATTTGTCCTTTGGTTTTTTGAGATTGGCTTATCTCACTTAGCATGATATTCTCCAATTTCATCCATTTGCCTGCAAATGCCATAATTTTATCATTCTTTATGGTTGAGTAATATTCTTTATCCATTCATCCTTATTATTCTGATTGGGGTGAAAGATGGTCTTGTTGCAGTTTTGATTTGCATTTCTCTGATGGCTAAAGATACTGAGCATTTGTTCACTTGTTTATTGATCATTTGTACTTCTTCTTTTGAGAAGTGTCTGCTCAGCTCATTTACCCATGTATCAACTGGGTTGCTTGTACTTTAGGTGTTATATTTTATTTTATTTTTATTAGATCTTTATGAATTATACATAGTAGTTGGGTGGCATTAACTTTTTTGAGTTCATATATATTCTGAATATCAATCCTCTTTTAGATGAATAGCTGGCAAATATTTTCTCCCATTCTCTCGGCTATGCCTTCACTCTATTGATTCATTTCCTTGATGGGGACAAGGCTTCTAATTTGATGTAATCACATTTGTCAATCACATTTTTGCCATTATCTCCTATGTTCTGTTCAGGAATTCAATGCCTATACCAATATCTTAAGTATTTCCCCTATATTTTCCTCTAATAGTTTCAAAGTGTCAGGTCTTCCTTTAAGACCTTTGATCCATTTTGCATAGATTTCTGTACAGGACAAGAGAGAGGAATCTAGTTTTCGTCTTCTACAGGCAGAATTCCAGTTTTCCCAGCACCATTTGTTGAAGAGGATACTTTTTTCCAGCATATGCTTTTGGTAACTTTGATGTGAATTAGAAAGTTGTAGATGTATAGGACCATTTCTGGCACCTCCGTTCTATTCCTTTGGTCTACATGACTATTCTTATGCCAGCATCACGTTGTTTTTGTTTTAGTAGCTTTGTTATATATTTTGAAGGCAGTTATTGTGATGCTTCCAGCATCATTCCTCATCTTCAGGATTGCTTTGGCAATTCAGGTCTTCTATATGAATGTTAGGATTGTGTTTTTAGTTCTTTGAAGAATGTCATCAGTAATTTGATGAACCTTGCATTGACTATGTTCATGGCTTTTGCCAGTATGAACCATTTTGACATTAATTCTGCCAATCCATGAACTTGAGAGATCTTCACATCTTCCAGAGTAGTCTTTGATTTCTTTATTCAGGTTTCTGTAATGTTCATTGTAGATATCTGTCACCACCTTGGTTAAGTTTACGACTATGTATTTTTTTAAACCATTGTGAATGGAATTGTTTTCCTGATTTCTTTTTCAGTGGATGTGTTATTGGAGTATAGAAAAGCTATTAGTTTTTTGTCTGTTCATTTGTGTCTTGCTGCTTGGTAGAATTTGCTTATCAGATCTAAAATCTTCTGTGGAGTTTTTAGGATCTTTATTTAAATAAAGGAAAATATCTTCAAACAGGGACAAATCTGACTTCCTACTTTTGTATTTCTATCTATTTTATTTCTTTTTCTTGTCTGATTGCTCTGGTGAATGTTGCCAGTACTGTATTGAATATGAATATGAGAGTGAATACCCTTGTTTCATTTCTGATTTTAGGGGAAATTCTTTCAGTTTTTTCTCCATTCATTAAAATATTGGCTGAGGGTTTATCATATATAGCCCTGAGTGATATGTTACATTTATTGATTTGCCTATGTTGTGCATCAGTGGAATGAAGCCAACTTCTTCATGGTGCATGGTGTGTGATACTTTTGATTTGAAGTTGAGTTTTATTTGCAAGTATTTTTTGAGGATTTTTACATGGATGTTCATCAAGAATACTAGTTTGTAATTTTCTTTCTGACTGTTGTGTCTTTATCAGATTTTGGCTTCACATAAAGAATTTGGAAGAGTTCCTTTCCTTTCTATCTAATGGAATATTTTGAGGAGCATTGATACTACTTTAAAAGCCTGTTCAAACTCAGCTGAATGCATCTGGTTTGGGGCTTTTCTTTTTTGGGAGACTTTTTTATTACTGATTCATTTCTTTGCCTTTTAATTTTTGATCTTGCTAGCCTTTTTACATCCAAGGCACAAATATCCAAGCCAGAGTGGCATCTCCTTTAACTACTTCTGAGAAGGAAAGAAGAAAGTGACCAGCACAATCTGCACTGGGGGAGCCACAGGAACCAAGCGATCCATCAGTTCAGGGTATGGCGATCAGAGACCTGCCCACATGGGAATGCACAAATGCTAGTCTCAATTCCCACCAGAGAGGCAAAAAGTGCTCATCTTAAATGGAGTGTCTTCAGCCTCCCTCCACATTGCACACTGGACTTGCTATTGCATAGAGTTCACAGCGGACTTGGGTCAAACTCATTTCACTGGGTTGAAATGGGTACTTGGGTGCAGGGAGCCCACAGATCAATGAAAAGAAGAAGCCATTAGATCTTGAGATACAGAATGGTATGGTGTGAGTGGACTGCATGGAAGAGAAAAGGGTTAACTGTCAGAGAATGATGTTGACTATAAAATCAATTACCCATAAACTTATCTAATCAATAAATACACAATAGCCAATATTCTTTTTAAATGAGAGGGGTGTTATGGGTCTGGCCATACCAGCCCTGGCCTTGGACAACATGGAGTCCCCCAACCCTCTTTTATTTATAAAGCACAGGTAAAGGGAGCCAAGACCAGGAGGAGCTTCTTCTGTGATGGACAGGATAAGGTGGAGTTAAGGAAGCCATTCTCTTAGGGGGACTATTCCAGTAGGAGACAGGGAACCATCCCTTGAAGCGCCACATGCTTCCCAGCAGTTCCTAGAAGACAGACATCTGTGTCACATGGCTCAACCTAGTCTGATTCTGCTAAATGAAGATGGCTTCCCACCCCTTTTTTTTAAAAATTGGCCTTAATTTTGTTCATTAATTTTTTGATTGGCTTAATTTTTATTCATTTAAAAACTTTTTACAGACTGCATTTTGAGTAATTGTACACAATGGGGTACAAATTTTCATTTATATGGTTGTACATGATGTAGATTCTCACAATTCATGTAATCATACATGTACATAGGGTAATGGTATCTGTCTCATTCCACTATCTTTCTGACCCCTGTCCCCCTCCCCCTGTCATTTCCATCTACACAATCCAATATTCCTCCATTTTTCTCTTACTCCTCCACCCCCTCACCCCCATTATGTATCATCATGCACTTATCAGAGAAAGCACTCTGCCTTTGGTTTCTTGGGCCTGGCTTATATCACTTAGCATGATATTCTCCAACTCCTCCATTTACCTTCAAATGCCATATTTTTATTATTTTTTGTGACTGGATAATATTCCATTGTGTATATATACCACAGGTCTTTACTCATTTATCTATTGAAGGGTATCTTAGTTGGTTCCACAATCTAGCTATTGTGAATTGAGCTGCTATAAACATTGATGTGACTGTGTTACTATAGTATGCTGATTTTAAGTCCTTTAGGTATAAATGGAGAAGTGGGATAACTAGGTCAAAAAGTGGGTTCATTCCAAGTGTTGTAAGGAGTCTCCATACTGCTTTCCAGAGTGGCTGCACCAATTTGCAACTCCACCAGCAATGTACAAGTGTGCCTTTTCTCCCACATCCACGCCAACACCTATTATTGCTTGTGTTCTTGATTATAGCCATTCTAGTTGGGGTGAGATGAAATCTTAGGGTGATTTTGATTTACATTTCTCTAATTACTAGAGATGATGAGCACTTTTTCATATATTTGTTGATCACATGTATATCTTCTTATGTGAAGTGTCTGTCCAGTTCCTAAGCCCATTTATTGATTGGGTTCTTTGAATTTTTAGTGTAAAGTTTTTTAAAGTTATTCATAAATTTTGGAGATTAGTGCTCTATCTGAAGAGTGTGGGGGTGACAATTTTCCTCCCATTCTGTAGGATCTCCTTTCACATTGTTGATTGTTTCCTTTGCTTAGAAAAACCTTTCTAGTTTGAATTCATCCATTTATTGATCCTTGCTTTAATTTCTTGTGCTTTAGAATCTTGTTAAGGAAGTCTGAACCTAAGTCAACATGATGAAGATTCAGTCCTACTCTTCTGTTTGTTGCAGGGTCTCTGGTGTCATTCCTAGGTCCTTGATTCCTTTTCAGTTGAGTTTTGTTCAGGGTGAGTGACAGAGGTTGAATTTCGCTTTACTGCATATGAATTTCCAGTTTTCCCAGTACCATTTGTTGAAGAAGCTGTCTTTTATCATTTGTTTGTTTTTGGCACCTTTGTCTCCTATGAGGTAACTGTAATTATGTGGGTTTGTCTTTCTGTCTTCTATTATGTACCATTGGTCTACCTGTCATTTTGGTGCCAATACCATGCCATTTTTGTTACTATTGTTCTGTAGCGTAGTTGAGGGTTTGGTATTGTGCTACCTCCTGCTTAATTTTTCCTGCTCAGGATTGCTTTGGCTATTCTGGGATTCTTATTCTTCCAGATAAATTTCATGATTGCTTTCTCTATTTCCATGAGATACATCATTGGGATTTTAATTGAAATTGCATTGAATCTGTATAACACCTTTGGTAGGATGGCCATTTTGACAATATTAATTCTGCCTATCCAAGAACATGGGAGATCTTTCCATCTTCTAAGGTTTTCTTCAATTTCTTCCTTTAGCATTGTGTAGTTTTCATTGTAGAGGTCTTTCACCCTTTTTAAAAAAACCGATTCCCAAGTATTTTATTTTTTTATAAGGATACTGTGAATGGAGTGGTTTTCCTGATTTCTCTTTCAGAGGGTTCATCACTTATGAATAGAAATGCATTTGATTTATGTTTGTTGATTTTAAATCATGCTACTTTGCTGAATTCACTTATTCTAGAAGTTTTCTGGTGGCGTTTTTTGATCCGCTCAATATAAAATCATATTGTCAGCAAATAGTGACAACTTGAGTTCTTCTTTTCCTATTCATATTCCTTTAATTTCTTTGGTCTGCCTGATGGTTCTGACTAGTGTTTCAAGGATGATGTTGAATAGAAGTGGTGAAAGAGGGCATCCCAGTATTGTTCCAGTTTTTAGTGAGAATTCTTTCAGTTTTTCTCCCTTTAGAATGATGCTGACCATGGGCTTAGCATAGATAGCTTTACAATGTTCAGACATTTTCTTACTATCTCTATTTTTTCTAGTGTTTTGAGCATGAAGGAGTGCTGTATTTTTCAAATACTTTCTCAGTACCTATTAAAATAATCATATGATTCTTATCTTTAAGTGTATTGATGTGATGAATTACATTTATTGATTTTCAGATGTTGGATCAACCTTGCATTCCTGGGACAAACTCCACTTGATCAGGATGCAGTATGTTTTTAATATGTTTTTGTATGCAATTTGCCAGAATATTAAGAATTTTTTCATCTATATTCATGAGGGATATTGGTCTAAAGTTTTCCTTTCCTTGATGATTCTTTGTCTGGTGTTGGTATCAGAGTGATACTAGCTTCATAGACTGAGTTTGGATGGGTTCCCTCCTTTTCTATTTCACGGAATAGTATGAGGAGTATTGGTATTAGTTTTTCTTTGAAGGTTTTTAGAACTTGGCTAAGAATTCATCTGGTCCTGGACTTTTCTGGGTTGGTAGACTTTTGATGGCTTCTTCATTTCACTGCTTGAAATTGATCTGTTTAAATTGTGTATGTCCTCCAGCTTCAGTTTGGGAGGATCATGTGTCTCTAGAAATTTGTCAAAGTCTTTGATGTTTTCTATTTTGTTGGAGTATAGATTTTCAATGTAACTTCTAATTATGTTATGTATTTCAATGGTGTCTGCTGTGGTTTTTCTTTTTCATCATGAATTCTAGTAATTTCAGTTTTCTCTCTCCTCTTCATCAGTGTGGCTAAGGGTTTATTAATTTTGTTTACTTTTTCAAAGAACCAATTGTTTATTTTGTCAATTTTTTGACTTTTTTCATTTGTTTCCATTTCATTGATTTCAACTCTGATTTTACTTATTTCCTGTCTTCTACTTCTTTTTTTTGTGTTGTTCTATTCTTCTTTTTCAAGGACTTTAAGATGTAATGTTAGGTCATTTAGCTCTTGAGCATTTATTCTTTTCTTGAATGAGCTCCATGCAATGAACTTTCCTCTTAGCCCTGCTTTCATAGTATTCCAGAGATTTGATATGTTGTATAGTTGTTCTGATTTATATTAAGAATTTTTTATCTCCTCCATGATGTCTTCTCTTATCATTGCATCATTCAACAGCATATTATTTAGTCTCCAGGTATAGGAGTAGTTTCTGTTTTTTATTTTCTCACTGATTTCTAATTTCATTCCATTATGATCTGATAGAATACAAGGTAGTATCTCTATTTTTTTTGTATTTACTAATGACTACTTTGTGGCATAACATATGGCCTATTTCAGAGAAAGATCCATGACCTGCTGAGATGAAAGTGTATTCACTCAATGATGGATGAAATACTCTGTATATATTTGTTAAGACTAAATCATTGATTGTATTATTTAATTCTATAGTTTCTTTGTTCAGTTTTTGTTTGGAGGATCTATTCACATGGTGAGAGTCATGTGTTAAAGTCACCTAGTTGTTGTGTTGTGGTCTATTTGTTCTCTAGATTTGAGAAGGATTTGTTTTATGTACATGGATACTCCATCATTTGGGCATAAATATTTACAATTGTTTTGTCTTGCTGATTTATGGTTCCCTTAAGCAAGATGGAATGCCGTTCTTTATCACTTCTGACTATTTTAGCTTTGAAGTCCTCTTTATCTGATATGAGGATGGAGACCCCTGCTTTTTTACTGAGTCCATGTGGGTGGTATGTTTTTCTCCATTCTTTCACCTTTAGTCTATGAATGTCTTTTTCTATAGAACAGTGTCTTGGAAGCAGCATATTGGTGGGACTTTTTTGTAATCCAATCTGCCAGTCTATGGTTTTTGATGAATGAGTTTAGGTCATTAACATTCAGAGTTATTATTGAGATATGATTTATATTCCCGGTCATTTTGGCTTATTTTTGGTTTTTAACTTGACTTGGTTTCTCCTTTGACTTTTCTTTTAGGGTAGTTCCACCCTTTGGTGACTTGCATTGTTGGTTTTCACTTCCTCCTCATGGGATATTTTGCTGAGAATGTTCTGTAGTGCAGGCTTTCTATTTGTAAACTCTTTTAACTTTTGTTTATCATGGAAGGATTTTACTTTGTCATCAAATCTGAAGGCTAATTTTGCTAGGTATAATGTTCTTGATTGGCATCCATGTTCTTTGTCTTTTTTTTTTTTTTTTTTTTTTTTTTTCCTTTTGGGGTGCTGGGGATCGAACCCAGGGCCTTGTGCTTGCAAGGCAAGCACTCTACCGACTGAGCTATCTCCCCAGCCCCTGGCATCCATGTTCTTTCAGAGCTTGAAATATGTTGTTCCAGGCCCTTCTATGGTCTGAGCTGAGAAATCTGCTGATATCTGTATTGTTTTCCACTTACTTGTAATCTGATAATGTTCTCTACAGCCTTTAAATTCCTATCTTTATTTTGTATGTTAGGCATTTTCATTATAATGTGCCTTGGTGTGAATCTGTTGTAATTTTGTGCATTTGGTGTTCTGTAAGCCCCTTGTATTTGATTTTCCATTTTGTACTTCAGGTTTGGTTTGGTATTCTTCCTTATATTATTTCATTGAATAGGTTGTTCATTCCTTTGGTTTGTATCTCTGTGCCTTCCTTAATCCAAATAATTCTTAAATTTGGTCTTCATGATATCCTGTAATTCTTGGAGATTCTGTTCATGATTTCGTACCATCTTCTCTGTTTGGTCAACTTATTTTCATGATTAAATATTAAATATCTCATTTGTCTGAGATTCTGTCTTCCAAGTGATCTATTCTGTTCGTATGCTGTCTATTGAGTTTTTAATTTGGTTTATTTTTTCCTTCAAGTATTTGTTTGTTTTTGTTTTTCCAGAAGCTCTATCTCTTTATTGAAATGATCTTTTGTTTCCTGCATTTGCTCTTTTAACTCTTTACTGGAGAGATCATAGATTGCCTGTATTTGCTCTCTTATCTTCATCCTTTACTTCATGGATCATTTTAATTATGTACATTCTAAACTCCTATTCTGACATTTCTACTGTCATGCTGTCATTGAATTCTATTAAATAGCATCTTGGTTTGTTTGGGACATTTTCTTCCCTGTTTCTTTTCATGTTGTTCCTGTATCTTCCCCTCTAGCAGTAAGGATCTGAGGTATTGCAGTTTTCCCCCACGTAGGTTTATTGTGACCCTGCGGTTTTCCAATACCTCTCCTTTAAGGGGGAGAACAATATTAGCACTCCCCAATCCAAAGTATAAGCAACCCTATACCAGATAGCACCTATGAAGACGTTAACAGTATTATAATAAGCAGATAGGATGAGTTTGATTATCATGTACAATATAGAATTGCAATGAGCTCTACAAATTCTAATGGTGGACAAAGTGGATGGGGAGGGGTGTAGAAAATAACTGTTAATGTGATAATAAGTGAGTATATAAAGATACTAGGTCATGGGAAGTGTGAGAGCAAGATCAAAAGAAGTTAGTTGTTAGCATGAGAAAAGGGAGAAAGAGATTCTGAGGAAACAAGTAAATAAAAGGAAAACAGAGTGAGAATAAATGAATAAAAAATTTTTAAACGTATGGTATGAGGGTCATTTGCTATTCAAACCTCCCTGTCCCCAGTATCCTGATGCAAGAGAGGTACCCGACAAAGAGTTTCCATTCTTGAGCAGGCAACTCAGGATGGGAGTTGACCCACCTAAAGATGGTGGCTTCCCATTTGGGGATAATCCAATATGGTTGCACCAACTTCTGAACACATTGGGAGCTGTGAAGCTGCAGTGCAGGTGCTGATTGTGTGCAGTGTGTGTTCTGACTGGGGTTTGGAAGTAGCATGTGGTATTAGTCAGGTCAGGGTCTGGAAGCTCCCATGCTCTTTGATAGGCAGAATTAACATTGTCAAAATGGCCATCCTCCCAAAAGCACTATACAGATTCAATGCAATTCCTATTCAAATCCCAATGACATTTATCATAGAAATAGAAAAAGTTATCATGAAATTCATTTGGAATTAAAGAGTCCCAGGATTGCCAAGGCGATCCTTAGCAAGAAGAGTGAAGCAAGAGGCATCACCTTACCAGATCTTAAACTATACAACAGAGCAATAGTAACAAAAACAGTATGGTATGAGCACAAAAATGGTTAGACCAATGGTACTAAATAGAACACAGAGACAAACCCACATATATATGGCTATCTCATACTATACAATGGTGCCAAAAATACACATTGGGAAAAAGATAGCCTATTCAACAAATGGTGTTGGGAAAACTGGAAATTCATATGTAATAAAATGAAATGCTACCAGAAGCACTATACAGATTCAATGAAATTCCTATTAACCTCTATATCTCACCCTGCACAAAAATCAAAGTAAAGTGGATCAATGACTAAGGCACTAGAACAGAGACCATGCAACTTAGAAGAAAAAATAGGCCCAAGTCTTCACCATGTTGACTCAGGCCCTGATTTCCTTAACAAGACTCCTAAAAGACAAGAAGTAAAATTAAGAATCAATTAATGAGATGGATTCAAACTGGAAAACTTCTTCTCGGCAAAGGAAACCATCAATAATGTGAACAGAGAGCCTATAGAATGGGAGAAAATCTTTGCCACACACACCTCAGATAGAGCACTAATCCCCAGGATATAAAAAGAACTCAAAAAACTTAACACCAAAACCAAATAACCCAATCAATAAATGGGCTAAGGAACTGAACACGTCACAGAAGAAAAAATAAAACTGATCAACAAACATATGAAAACATGCTCATCAACTCTAGTAATTAGAGAAATACAAATCAAACCTACTCTAAGATTTCATCTTACTCCAATCAGAATGGCAATTATCAAGAATATAAGCAACAATAATTGTTGGCAAGGATGTAGGGAAAAGGTACACTCATACATTGTTGATGGGACTGCAGATTGTGTGACCACTTTGGAAAGCAGTATGGAGATTCCTCAGAAAACCTAGAATGGAACCACCATTTGACCCAGTTTACCCATTCGTTGATTTATACCCAAAGAATTTATAATCAGCATTCTACATTGATGCAGTCACATCAATGTATATAGTAGCTAAATGCACAGTAGATAAACTATGGAACCAACCTAGATGCCCATCAACAGATAAATGGATAAAGAAAATATGGTACACACATACAATTGAATATTAGTCTTTTAAGGAAGAATGAAATCATGGCATTTGCAGGTAAATGGATGGAACTAGAGAATATCATGCTAAGTGAATTAAAATGATCCCCCCAAAATAAATACAAATGTTTTCTCTGATAAGTAGATGTTGATCCAAAGTGGGGGGTGGGTAAGGAAGAATGAAGGATCTTTGTCTTATGCAGAGGGGAGTGAGGATTGAGTGGGGTGGTGGGGTTGAGAAGGATGAATGATAGAATGACATAGACATAATTACCCTATATACATGTATGAAAAGAATTTTAATTAACCTAAATAATTTTTTTAAAAAAGGAGACAAAGGACAATAACTATCATCGAGAGCATGCGAAATATACTTCAGAAGAGCAGAAACTCAAAAGAGAAACAGAAAAAAATCAGGCAACAATATCAATACATAAAACTTCTCAATCACAAAATGAGCAATAAGAGAGGAAGAAAGAACAAAGGATTAAAAAAAACCCACGACAGAGATCCGGGGCAGAGGGAGGAGAACTCCGGGTAAGGGCTTGGTTGCTGCTGGTGTTACTGCTGCTGGGGTTTGCCCGCCAGCCCATGCTTAGCAGGCCCTGCCAGTCAGGGTTTCTTCAGGATGCCTGCAGCACTTGTAGAGAATAGGCAGGTTATCTGCGAAGTCTGGGCCAGCAATCTAGAAGAAGAGATGAGGAAGATCCAAGAAATCGTGCTCAGTTACAGTTATATTGCAATGGACACAGAATTTCCCAGTGTTGTGTTACGACCAATTGATGAATTTCGTAGTTCGATAGATTACCAGTATCAACTTCTGCGGTGCAATGTTGACCTTTTAAAAATTATCCAGGTGGGCCTTACATTCACAAATGAGAAGGGAGAATATCCTTCTGGAATCAATACTTGGCAGTTCAATTTCAAATTCAACCTTACAGAGGACATGTACTCCCAGGGTTCCATAGACCTCCTTGCTAACTCAGGTCTACAATTTCAGGAGCACGAAGAGGAAGGTATTGACATGCTGAACTTTGCAGAGCTGCTTATGACATCAGGAGTGGTTCTTTGTGACAATGTCAAATGGCTTTCATTTCACAGTGGCTATGATTTTGGCTACATGGTAAAGTTGCTTACAGATTCTCATTTGCCAGAAGAAGAACATGAATTCTTTCATATTCTCAATCATTTCTTCCCATCTATTTATGATGTGAAATACCTGATGAAGAGTTGCAAAAATCTTAAGGGAAATCTTCAGAAAGTTGCTGCTCAGTTGGATTTGCAGAGAACTGGAAGGCAGCACCAGGCAGGCTCAGACTCACTGCTGACGGGAATGGCATTCTTCAGGATGAAAGAGTTTTTTGAGGACAGTATTGATGATGCAAAATACTGTGGCCAGCTCTGTGGCCTAGGCATGGGAGTGGCCCAGAAACAGAATGAGGATGTGGACTCTGCCCAGGAGAAGATGAGCATCCTGGCGATTATCAACAACATGCAGTGATGGCAGCGGGCTCTGCTGGGTGGGCCCATCTCAGAGTGGTGCTTCCTGTGCTGACTGTGTACTCATCTTCCCCAAAAGAGAACACTTTTGAGCAAACTGTGCCCACCATCTGCATTGAGCAGAAAGACTTGTATTAATGAAGACAGAAGATGTCTTTATTTTAGATCCAGAAGAGGGGAGTTTGCTCTGAATTTGTAAACAAGTCTTCCCTGTTCCTCATCCCCATGCCTCTCCTCTCCAGCTGCCTCCTACCACCAGCATCCAGGGCTCATTTGACACCTTTTTAAATATCCAGGACAAGTCTGAAACAAACTAGTAAAATGTATATAACTCTTACCTGTTGTCATTTTTTTTTTCTTTTAAATTTGTTGCTAATCTCTGATGAAAGATTCTTGCTAAGATTCTCAGCTGAGCTGAGTGCTTCCGGGGAAAATGGTGTTCTTGGGAAGTGGGTTATACATCTTGAGGCTTTGCCTTTCCTTTTTTGACCCTTCTTGAGGACGTTTACTTTCCTCATACTTTGGTAGTCTTTTATGTACTGTTATATGGAAATGAATTGCCGGTTGCTGAAATTGGAAGACAATTTTACATAATCTGTCTACCACCCTTCATTCACGATCAACTCTAGGTTGGACATTAAGTTGACCACTCAAGTATCTTGAAGTCTGTGTTCCACTGTGCCACTGAGATTTGCTCTCACTCATGCATCATCTGAGGTCATTTTAAGTTTTCAGATCATGAATTCGATCCTGAAGGAAATGAGTAACATCAGATTTTGGGGTCTTATGCACATTATGTTTTTAATAATATTATTTCAGATGGTCATCTGTGTTCTCCATTTTCCCTGTTTTTCCTTTCAGCAAACTTGAGGAGTTAGGTGGATTAGTATGAGTACCAGGAATGTGATTCTTTAAGAAGGTTACAGTAGTTACTTATAAACAGGGCAGTCAAGGTACTTGGCTTAGAGAGATCTCTTGGAGTAATATCCCACAAATGGGAATAGGAAGCTCAGGACTTTTGTTTTGTTTTGTTAAAACTAACCATTTAAAAAGTACACTGTGATTTTTTGAATGAGTATAGAATGGAGTTTTGAAAAACCAAAAACCTCTGGAATGGCGGAAATAAAAACCGGTAACTCACTGAAGTGGATGAATAGTCTTGCATTTTAAAAGCTTATGGAAAAGTCAATTTGAAAAGAAAAAATGTCAAGTATTATAAGCTGGTATTTAAGATGCTTGTAAATATTATTTATGTTTTTAATTTTGTAAAATAAAGATTTTTTTAACCACCAGTTTAAAAAAACCCAAAAAACAAAAACCCCAAAAAACAAAAAACCACAACAACCAGAAAAAAAATGAACAAAATCACAAAAGTCCTTACCTATCAGTAATAATCTTGAAGATGAATGGATTAATATCCCCAATTAAAATTTAAACTAGATGCATTAAATGTGAATTAGTAAAAACATGACCTAATGATTCACTACCCATAATAAACTCACTTCCCTGGTAATGACACATATAAACAGAAAGGGAAGGGGTGAAAAATGATTTTCTATGCTAATAGAAACTGAAAGTGAGCAGGAGAATCTATACATGTATCAGATAAAGTAAACCTTCAGTCAAAAATTTTAAAAAGCAACAAAAGGCAAGTCACTATATAATGGTACAGTTATCAATTCAATGAGAGAAAATGAAAATTATAAATATGTATGCATATACTGACAGAGCACCTAATTATGTAAAACAAGAATTATTAAATCTAGAAGGAAGGGTAGACACCAATACAGTTATAGTTGAGGCTCCCAGTTCCCTAGTTTCACCAATAGACCTTCCAGACAAAAATATCAATATAGAGACTTAGGAATTATACTATACTAAAGGGAAAATGGACCTAATGGAATCTAAGGGTGTTTAATACCCCCAAAATGCAGAATACATAAGTGTATAATGTGCATGGAAAATTCTTCAGGATACACTCTATATTAGGCCACAAAGAACATTTTAGCTGATGTTAAAAACTGTTATCACTCTCTGACCTCAATAGAATAAAATTACAAATCAATCACAAACATGTATTGGAATACTACACTGTAGCCCAGAAATTGCACAATTACAACTCAAAGTTTAAAATGTTTTTTAAAATCAGAAAAAATTTAGAAATCATACAAATATATGGAAATTAAAAAACATACCTATGAACAATAAACTGATCAGTAAAGAATCAAAAGGACCCTTAATCTTTCTTGAAACAAATGAGAATGGAAACACAACCTGTCAAAATCTAGGGGATAGAACCAAAGCAGTAGAAACAGGGATAGCTATAACAGTAAGAATATACACCAAAAAATTAAGTGATCTCGAATAACCAATCTAACAAGGCAATCGAGGAAATAGAAAAGAAAGAACTCATGGGCAGTCACTGGTTCAGCACCAGTCCACACAGCACTACGGAAGGTATGGAGGCTTAGATCGTGCACTGTAAATGCACAGGGTGCTCAGATGGTTTCCCCTTATTATAGTCTGCTTCTAAAAGTTTGTGCCCATTTCATGGCCTTATATCAAGAGAGAATTTACCTAATGAGAAAATAATCAATTGCTTCTTATGGTATTTCCTGATCTAATGGTCAGGTATGTGTGCTCCTATGGTATGGACTCTTTTAATTGGTCTGTTTGTCTGCCCCCAAACCTAAAAGGCTTTTGCCTTAGCTTGTGTCCAGACTCCAATTTTGGTGATCTTATTACCCATGGCTTGGGCCAATTTCCAGAAATGTAAGAGAAAATGCAATTATCTAGAGTTCAGGAGAATTTATAATACCTGGTGCTTCCAGGTGAACAAACTGATCCATCTAACCCCATGTAAATGTTTCATCATGGAATCTGTTCTTTTCTGTTAATAAGCCCATGGCCAAGAACTTGCAATGTTCCTAAGGGAAGTAATAGCCTCCCATGTTTTCACCCACAGATATGTATTTCAGGATATAGACTCATCTCACCTTGAACAGTGGTTCATCCAAGTTCAAAACATATACAAAAAATTTCTAAAAGAGAGGAGTGGTACTTGGGATTATTTTTGTTTTTAGAACACACATTTAATCTCCTTAAGAGTCTTTTCTGGCAAGATGTTGATTTTTCTGAGATCTTCTCACATAACTTTACACACTCCAAATTACTCCAACTGATATATATATACAAATGGTTTATGTGATGATAGCCTCAATTTGGTCTTTCCTCAGAACACAATATTGAGTGACATCAGCAAGCTAGCAGAATATGAAGCCATTGGTTCCTTCCCACAGCACACTAATTCAACAATGATTTATGGGAAATTCCCTTTCTGAACAGTCTAGAAACAAATTGAGAAGGTTCTGCACCTCAAGCGACTATGAAACCAGACACATCAAAGTGATGAAGTAAATTTGCAACACCTTCTCTCTAGTATCCCTACCCCTAGCAGAGCAACATATACTTAAGATGTTGGTCTTAGATTGTCCAAGGAGGAAAAGAGTTGAGGCATGTGTCCAATGTCCCAGCTTTTCTGAGACCCAAGAAATAGATTCTGTCTTACTTGTCTTGGTGCATTAAGGAACTGGTAGAGTCTAGCTTCCTGGCCCCAGTGAAACCCAGACAGCAATCAAATCTAGCATACAGCTTGTCACCACAGTCCCTACCCCAGCTCAGCTCTGAGTGGCCTGGTAGCATGTTCCAGCTTCTCCTTGCTGAATAGTGTCACACACAGCATCCAAAGATCCAACTCTTGTGGGTGCTGCCCAAGGAACAAGCCTGTTTCCCTTTCTCAGAGCACTGATGGGATCCAGCATACACTGGAATCCTGAAGACTGCTAGAAGAAGCTTGGGTGCTGCAATAACAAGAACCTCAAATGTGAAAAAAATTGGGGGCAGGGAGTATCTGTGCAGATAGTGTAAACTGAAGATTAAAAGTGGCAGCACAGAATTGATGGACGTTTGACACTGATCATATTGGAAAAATTTCCTAAGGAAAAGTGAAAAAAAAATCACTGGAACCTAAAGGTAAGAAAATTCTCATTACACAATGAAAATTTATTTTTGTCACTGTATTTCATGTGGACTAGTTCTTCATCACTATTTGTGAAGCCAACCCTACAAAAGTAATAGAAAAGACTTCAATTTTCCACTGAATTGTAGAGAGTTTGAAAGTTCTCACTACTTACTTCACAGCAAAGAAGACAAAACTGGAAAAACAGTTATTCTAATTTATATTAGTGAATCAGGGTCACATAGCAAACTACCACATTTAGGAACAGGAGATAACAGGCTGTAGAAAGTCACAGCAACCAGGAGCAGAGACCCAGAAGAGAAGTCCACTATTGGTCCAGCTCTGTAGGCCCACTTTTATGTAACTGAATCCATACCAGGCCTTGTTGTGGACTACCTTCACAATCTCAAACTCTGGCAGGAGGCACAGACTTAGGGAGGGCCCCCTGTGTTCTTGGAACCCTATCATGTCCTTGCTGTGTAGATTAAGAAATATTCAGTCTATCTTTCTACAGTTTTTATGGGGAAAATAACCTTTTTGAAATATTCTTGGATTTATTCTCTGTGAGGAACATCAGATTTCAAGAGAAAGTACTGTATTAATATTTTATCTGATGTGGGAGAGAGAAATTTGCCAGCTTTTACTACCCCTAAAATTTTTTTCAAACATACAGGGAAGGTAAAATAGACCAACTCTTCGGAAGATCACACTGAGGGAATCTGGCCATCTTAAACAAATAATACATACATAGAAATAATATTATGGAATAACTTCTATTTCCATATCCTGCCACATCATCAATAGGACCATGGGATAAAAATGGTGCATTATGACAGAGAGAACTGCAGGACACAGACCATTTTCAATAAGGAGTTTCTATGGATTCCTAGAGAGATAACATAGAGTAAAAGGCAGGTGTGCTAGAAGAGACTGAAGCCTCTGGAGCTGCAGCTAGATCAAAAAGTAATCACAGCCTATCTCCTCATCATATACATGTGAAACCTCATCACATCATTTCCATTCTGATTTCCCAACTAGGTTTTAACAAAAATTGCAAGTCCTGCTGAAAGGCAAGGAACGTTGGAATCACAGCAAATTATCAGACACAGACTCAGGGCAGTAATTTTGTTCAGAAATTTCAAGTACCTAGGATTAATTTAGTAAAGGGACTCATGGAAAACGTGGACAACAGGACAGAGCAGCAGGAAAATTCAAGGAGGGAGACCAGAACTCTGAAAAGGGTCACAAGGGAATGCTAGAGACCAAACTTGCTGTAATAGGAGTGATGTCAATCTTGATAGACTCAACAGTAGACTGAGGAGAGAATCAGTGATCCTGATAGTGTTCCAGCAGAAACCTCTGAAATCTAGACACGGTAAGAATGTGGGGTGAAATATGGATCAGATTCCAAAAACTAGCTATTTAAAAGGTATTTTATACACATAATGGGAGTGCCAAATGAGAGGAGGGAAAAAGAAAGGAATAAAAGAAATACTTAAAGTAATTAAGGCTGAAAATTTCCTTAAAGGGCATTTAAAATCACTGTGGAATTGTATCTTCCTTAATGACAGACACATAAATAGAGGAGATCACTGTGGAAAAGACTGACTGTTGAATGCTTTCCATAAAGTTCAAAGTACATGAATGTCAGTTCTCATAACTTCTGTTTGAAACTGAATGTCCCCAGTGATCTACTTCTTTCATCCAGGACCTACCCACCTAAGTTATCACCCAATTGCCCACTCATATTATTAATCCTTCAAGTGAATTAACCCTCTAATGAGGCTAGAGCTCTCATAAGCTAATCATAGCACCATAAAATTCCTGCATTGCCTAACATATGAACTATTATGGGGACATCCTGTACCAAAACCATGGCACTTCACTTGCACTAATTTTTCTTTGGATGATTTTCATGACCTCTGTGAATCAAGATTTGGTACTAAACAAATCAAAAATCACCTCTCACCTCTCACAGAAAACTGAAACATTAACTGGAGCATTAAGGAACTGGTAGAGTCTAGCTTCCTGGCCCCAGTGAAACCCAGACAGCAGTGTAATCTTGCATACAGTTTGTCACCACAGTCCCTACCCCAGCTCAGCTCTGAGTGGGCAGGTGGCATGTCCCAGCTTCTCCTTGCTGAATAGTGTCACACACAGCATCCAAAGATCCAACTCTTGTGGGTGCTGCCCAAGGAACAAGCCTGTTTCCCTTTCTCAGAGCACTGATGGGATCCAGCATACACTGGAATCCTGAAGACTGCTAGAAGAAGCTTGGGTGTTGCAATAACAAGAGCCTCAAATGGGTATTGCAAACAACATGTTCTGTAAAAAATTGCAGAGCAGGTATCAGAGTTCCTCTGGGTAGTTTACAGAGTATTTGCAGATCAATGTCCAAAGATGCCTGCAGTTCATTGCCCACAACAAGAATTTTCATGAAGTAGATCAATGACAGACTTAATGGCAGAAAGCAGCTCAGCAAACTACCTCCCTCAGTGATTTAAAGAAAACATCCACCTGAATAACCTGATAAAGACTAGGGGATAGTAGCTGCATGGACTTGCCACAGAGCTGAAGAGGGGACCATTAAGGAGAAAGTGAGGTCAGGATCAACACCCTTTGCTGTGTCACAGGGAAAGACAATAGAAAATTTTTTCTTTGAATTTATCTAGGTACAACCACTTTACCTTCAGTCAGGGAGAGGCATTCAGTCACCATGTCCTTTCAGGACCTCCTGGATCAAGTTGGTGGTATGGGGAGGCTCCAGATAATTCAGATGGCTTTTCTTCTTCTCTGCAATGCATGGTGGCCCCTCATATTATGTTGGAGAACTTCACTGCTGTCATCCTTGGTCATCACTGCTGGGTCCACATCCTCGACAATGACACAGTCTCTGACAATGCCACTAGGACCCTCAGCCAGGACACCCTCCTGAGGATCTCCATCCCACTAGACTCAATCCTGAGGCCAGAGAAGTGCCGGTGCTTCATCCACCCACAATGGCAGTTCCTTCATCAGAATGGGACCTTCTCAAACATGAGTGAGCCAGACACGGAGCCCTGCATGGATGGCTGGTTATATGACCAAAGCTACTTCCTCTCCACCACCGTGACTGAGGTAATAGGTTTCATTTTCCTCTCATGAGTGCTTGACCTGGGTGTGTAGAAGCAATGAAAATAATGAACATGCTTTGAACCTTTAATTTTCATGTGTGTGCTGGTTCTTCTTTTGTCATAATCTATTGATTCTTTTTTGCAATGTGGGACACAACCTTAGTGTAATGATAAATCATAAATATGAACTGACTGTCACGGTGCTTTTATTCTTGTGAATGTCACAGTTTAAGCAAATAAATCATATGTCTTGTTAAAAATGTTAGGCTAAGTCAGTAATATTCTGCCTTGATTGCAATTAGATATGTCTGTATGTTGATGAAAACCTGAATACCCAGACTGAACTCCTAGAGTAATCCCATGGGAATGTATGCACCAATGTTCAGGGTTCAGTAAATTCTTCAAGGTCCTTGAATGGTCATGGTAAGTGGCCAAATTTAAGAATTTTGCATTGTGGGTTAAATGTGATCATCAATGTAACCCACAGTTATAATGAAGTCTCCCAAGGTAAAATTTTATAAACTGAGGACTGGTGGTATAATTCAAGTATTTTTGAAGAGCGAAGCTGTACAAGAAGATAGGGGCCTGATCAATTGAAAACTGCAGGTGGTGTGAAGGTGTTTTTGTTATGCTGGTTTCCTTGTCTTCCAGTGGGACCTAGTGTGTGAATCTCAGTCACTGAATTCAGTGGCTAAATTCTTCTTCATGGCTGGAATGTTGATGGGAAGCATTGTATGTGGCTATTTGACAGACAGGTGAGTGTCTCTGGTTTCTAGTTTTCTCTACCCATGGGTACTGTCACCAGCTATGACTCAATTACGTATATGAAAAAAATTGTTGCAAATTATACTGCCCTGGGGGCACCTTATTCCCAGGGATCTACAAACACAAATGCAAAATTTCATTCTGTGTGGTGAGTGCTACTTTTTAACATTTGAGTCCTGTGTGCAGAACATCACCATAAGATGTGGAGGTGTTTTAGTAGAGGGTTAAAAAGAAGGTGCCACAACATGGAGTTTGAAAGATCACAATGACTTAACAATGGGGACACAAAGGAAGATGTGTCACCACACTGGATCCAGCCTGCTTGAGTATGCTGGTAGAGAGAAGAACATTGTCAGTGTTGCCCAGGGGAATTGTGCTCAGTGCCTCCTGGATACTGCAATGAATGCTTCTGGTGCTCAGGGAATGGTCATTGGGGCTGAGTGGCCAATGTGGGATGGGTGGAGTATCCTATTCCTCCTGTAGAGTCCATAGCAACATGTCAATCCAATTGACAAATGGGCTAAGGAAATGAATAGACACTTCACAGAAGAGGATCTACAAGCAATCAACAAACATATGGAAAAATGTTCAACATCTCTAGTAATAAGAGAAATGCAAATCAAAACCACCCTAAGATTCCATCTCACCCCAATTAGAATGGTGATTATGAAGAATACAAGCAACAACAGGTGTTGAGGAGGATGTGGGGAGAAAGGTACACTCATACATTGCTGGTGGGGCTGCAAATTAGTGCAGCCACTCTGGAAAGCAGTGTGGAGACTCCTTAGAAAACTTGGAATGGAACCACCATTTGACCCAGCTATCACACTCCTTGGCCTATACCCAAAGGACTTAAAATCAGCATATTACAGAGATACAACCACATCAATGTTCATAATTGCTCAGTTCACAATAGCCAGATTGTGGAACCAACCTAGATGTCCTTCAATTGATGAATGGATAAAGAAACTGTGGTATATATATATACAATGGAATATTACTCAGCCATAAAGAATGATAAAATTATGGCATTTGCAGGCAAATGGATGAAATTGGAGAATATCTTGCTAAGTGAGATAAGCCAATCTCAAAAAACCAAAGGACGAATGATATCGCTAATAAGTGGATGATGACACATAATGGGGGGTGGGAGGGGTTAGTGTTAGGATTAGATTTAGGTTTAGGGAGGGGGGCAAGAATGGAGGAAGGAAGGACTGTATAGAGGGAAAAGAGGGGTGGGAGAGGTGGGGAGGAAGGGAAAAAATAACAGAATGAATCAAACAACATTACTTTATGTAAATTTATGATTACACAAATGGTATGCCTTAAAGCCATGTACAAACAGAGAAACAACATGTATCCCATTTGTTTACAATAAAAGAAAAAGAATATAAGCAACATTAATTGTTGGGAAGGATGTAGGGAAATGATACATTCATACATTATTGATGAGACTGCAGATTGGTGCGACCACTTTGGAAGACAGTATGGAGATTGCTCAGAAAACTTAGAAAGGAATGACCATTTGATCCAGTTTATCCATTCCTCATTTATACCCAAAGAATTTATAATCAGCATACTACATTGATGTAGTCACATCAATGTATATAGTAGCTAATCCACAGTAGCTAAACTATGGAACCAACCTGGATGCCCATCAAAATATGAATGGATAAAGAAAATGTGGTACACACATACAACAGGCTATAGAAAGTCACAGCAACCAGGAATGGATGCCCAGAAGAGAAGTCCACTATTGGTTCAGCTCTGTAGGCCCGCTTTGATGTACTGAATTCAATACCAGGGCCTTATTGTGGACTACCTTGAGAATTGCAAACTCTGGCAGGAGGCACAGACTTAGGGAGGGCACCCTATGTTCTTGGAAGCCAATTATGTCCTTGCTGTGTAGTTTGAGAAATATTTAGTCTATCTTTCTACAGGTTTTATAGGCAAAATAACTATTTTGAAATATGCCAAGAGTCAGAGCATTTATTCTTGTTTTTATTCTCTGTGAGGAACATCAGATTTCAAGAGAAACTACTGTACTAATATTTTATCTGATCTGGGAGAGAGAAATTTGCCAGCTTTTACTACCCCTAAAATTTCTTTCAAACATACAGGGAAGGTAAAACAGACCAACTCTTCGGAAGATCACACTGAGGGAATCTGGCCATCTTAAAACAAATAATACATACATAGAAATAATACATGGAATAACTTCTATTTCTGTACCCTGCCACATCATCAATAGGACCATGGGAGAAAAATGGTGGATTTTGACAGAGAGAACTGCAGGACACAGACCATTTTCAATAAGGAGTTTCTATGGATTCCTAGAGAGATAACACAGAGTAAAAGGCAGGTGTGCTAGAAGAGACTGAAGCCTCTGGAGCTACAGCTAGATCAAAAAGTAATCACAGCCTCTCTCCTCATCATATACATGTGAAACCTCATCACATCATTTTCATTCTGATTTCCCAATACACCTGACTAGGTTTTAACAAAAATTGCAAGTCTTGCTGAAAGGAAAGAAAAGTTGGAATCAAAGCAAATTATCAGTCACAGACTCAGGGCAGTAATTTTGTTCAGAAATTTCAAATACCTAGGATTAATTTACTAAAGGGTCTCATGGAAAATGTGGACAACAGGACAGAGCAGCAGGAAAATTCAAGGAGGGAGACCAGAACTCTGAAAAGGGTCACAAGGGAATGCTAGAAACCAAACTTGCTGTAATAGGAGTGATGTCAATCTTGATAGACTCAACAGTAGACTGAGGAGAGAATCAATGATTCTGATGGTGTTCCAGCAGAAACCTCTGAAATCTAGACACGGTAAGAATGTGGGGTGAAATATGGATCAGATTCCAAAAACTAGCTATTTAAAAGGTATTTTATACACATATATGGGAGTGCCAAATGAGAGGAGGGGAAAAGAAAGGAATAAAAGAAATACTTAAAGTAATTAAGGCTGAAAATTTCCTTAAAGGTCATTAAAAATCCCTATGGAATTGTATCTTCCTTAATGACAGACACATAAATAGAGGAGATCACTGTGGAAAAGACTGACTGTTGAATGCTTTCCATAAAGTTCAAAATACATGAATGTCAGTTCTCATAACTTCTGTTTGAAACTGAATGTCCCCAGTGATCTACTTCTTTCATCCAGGACCTACCCACCTAAGTTATTACCCAATTGCCCACTCATACTATTAATCCTTCAAGTGAATTAACCCTCTAATGAGGCTAGAGCTCTCATAAGCTAATCATAGCACCATAAAAATTCCTGCATTGCCTGACATATGAAGCTAATATGGGGACATCCTGTACCCAAACTATGGCACCTCACTTGCACTAATTTTTCTTGGGATGATTTTCATGACCTCTGTGAATCAAGATTTGGTACTAATAAAAAAAAATTACCTCTCACCAGTCACAGAAAACTGAAACACTTAAATGCGTATTGCAAACAACATATTCTGTAAAAAATTGCAGAGCAGGTATCAGAGTTCCTCTGGTTAGTTTACAGAGTATTTGCAGATCAATGTCCAAAGATGACTGCAGTTCATTGCCCACAATGAGAATTTTTGCAAAGTAGATCATTAACAGACTTAATGGCAGAAAGCAACTCAGCAAAATACCTCCCTCAGTGATTTAAAGAAAACAGCCACCTAAATAACCTGATAAAGACTAGGGGATAGTAGCTGCCACAGAGCTGAAGAGGGGACCATTAAGGAGTAAGTGAGGTCAGGATCAACACCCCTTGCTGTGTCACAGGGAAAGACATTAGAACAATTTTCTTTGAACTTATCTAGGTACAACAACTTTACCTTCAGTCAGGGAGAGTCATTCAGCCACCATGGCTTTTCAGGACCTCCTAGATCAAGTTGGTGGTATGGGGAGGTTCCAGATAATTCAGATGGTTTTTCTTCTTCTCTGCAATGCCATGGTGGCCCCTCATATTATGTTGGACAACTTCACTGCTGTCATCCTTGGTCATCGCTGCTGGGTCCACATCCTCGACAATGACACAGTCTCTGACAATGCCACTGGGACCCTCAGCCAGGACACCCTCCTGAGGATCTCCATCCCACTAGACTCAATCCTGAGGCCAGAGAAGTGCTGGTGCTTCATCCACCCACAATGGCAGTTCCTTCATCAGAATGGGACCTTCTCAAACATGAGTGAGCCAGACACAGAGCCCTGCATGGATGGCTGGTTATATGACCAAAGCTACTTCCTCTCCACCACTGTGACTGAGGTAATAGCTTCATTTCCTCTCAGGAGTGCTTGACCTGGGTGTGTAGAAACAATGAAAATAATGGACATGCTTTGAGCCTTTAATTGCCATGTGTGTGCTGGTTCTTCTTTTTTCCAGAACCTATTGATTCTTTATGCAATATGGGACACAACCTTACTGTAATGATAAATACAAAAATATGAACCGACTCTCATGGTGCTTTTATTCTTGTCAATATTACAGTTTAAGCAAGTAAATCACGTGTCTTGTTAAAAATGTTAGGCTAAGTCAGTAATACCCAGCCTTGATTGCCAATTAGATATGTCTGCATGTTGATCAAAACCTGAATACCCAGAGTGAACTCCTAGAGTAATCCTATGAGAATGTATGCACCAATGTTCAGGGTTCAGTACATTCTTCAAGGTCCTTGTATTGTCATGGTAGGTGGCCAAATTTGAGAACTTCGCATTATGCGTTAAATGTGATCATTAATGTAACCCACAGTTGTAATGAAGTCTCTCTAGGTACAATATTTTAAACTGAGGAGTGGATGTTATAATTCAAGTATTTTTGAAGAGGGAAGCTGTAGAAGAAATAGGGGCCTGATTAATTGAAAACTGCAGGTGGCATGAAGGTGTTTTTGTTATGCTGGTTTCCTTGTCTTCCAGTGGGACCTGTTGTGTGAATCTCAGTCACTGAATTCAGTGGCTAAATTTTTCTTCATGGCTAGAATGTTGATGGGAAGCATTGTATGTGGTTATTTGACAGACAGGTGAGTGTCTCTGGTTTCTAGTTCTCTCTACTCATGGATACTGTCATCATCTTATAACTCCTTTATGCATATGAAAAAATTTGTTGCAAATTATACTGCCCTGGGGACACATTATTCCCAGGAATCTACAAACACAAATGCAAATTTTATTCAGTGTGATGAGTGCTACTTTTTAACATTTGAGTCCTGTGTGCAGAACATCATCATAAGAATGTGGAGGTGTTTTAGTAGAGTATCAGAAAGAAGGTGCCACAACATGGAGTTTGAAAGACCACAATGATTTAACAATGGGGACACTGGATCCAGCCTGCTTGAGTGTGCTGGTAGGGAGAAGAGCATTGTCAGTGTTGCCCAGGGGCATTGTGCTTAGTCCTCCTGGATACTGCACAGAATGTTTCTGGTGCCCAGGGAATGGTCATCGTGACTAAGTGGTCAATGTGGGATGGGTGGAGCACCTATCCCCCTGTAGAGTCCATAGTAACATGTCATTTGTGGTGTTGGGGAGGACATGCTAGTCACCTTCAATTTTGCTTTTGCCTGAGCAGCTTTTTAAAGATGACTTTTTCAATCATATAGGGTAGTTAAGCTAATGACAATGGTGTCACAATTTGTGGTATGAGAATCTTGATCCTGTACCTTTGAATATCTGTTTTGAAATGACAGGAAACCATTGCCCTCATTTTTCCTTGTCAATTACTTACTTTTTGAGCTATGACATAGTCTTTTTTAACTTTAATTGCCTTGTACTAATCACTGCTATGTAGAATTTCTTTTTTTAAGGAATTAGAAATAAACAGTTATTGAATATGAAGAGTATTCTCGGCATTTCAATAGTCACACTTTCATGTATCTTATTAGATCTTTATCATATCCTGAGGTTATAGGTATCTTATGCTTTTAATCTCACAAATGAAATTTGACTTAGGGCAGTTTCTTTGCATGTATAATAAATAAGGTTGCAATCTTTAAATTAAAATGTTTTCAACAGTGACGTGTTATTGCATATAAGCAAGCACTTCTGTGACTAGAGCCATTTCTTATGAATCCCAGGTATTCTTTGTCTGTATTTTTTTAATTTTTTTTCTTGCCTTAGGGCAATACATACTGTTAATAGAATTTCAATTTACTTATATACTGACTTCATGAACTGCCATTCTGATAAACTCATAAATGAAGTATTACTTCATAAAAAAAGAATAAATTCCAGAATAAGACTACTAGGAATTATCACATTTGAGGAGCTAAAAGACAAATTAAAATAAAGCTAGATTGAAAACTGTCACAACTTGCAAGGTAATTTCAGAACACTAAGCATTTCACCCACATATGACCTATGGGAGTCTTCAAAGGAGAAGAGAGTAATGTACTGAGAGATTAGTTGAAAAAGTATTGCTGTATACAAATAGTATTTCTAGAAGTTTTTTTAGATTCCTAAAATTTTCGATAACATGATTACATCATCTGCCAATGGAGTTAGTATTTCTGAATAACAAATGAATTAATAAGTAGAAGTGTTCTGCTAGAAGTAGTTTGACATGCATGTTTATCACCTAGTAAATGGCCTAGAAAATGTTTGGGAGAAACACATGATTATTTTGTTGAATTTCCTATTTCTCATGGTCCTGGTTCTTTTATTTCTTCTTCTTCTTTCAGTGACAAGGAAATGGAGTTATAGCAATATCAGTCACCTTGCCCAGGGTATACAACTGGTAAGTGGCAAGGCCAATGTAGTACTTCAGTATAAAACCAAGTCTCAGTTTAAATCAAATTAAAGCAAGATCCCCCTGATTCCAAACTGAAGTTAATTCCAGGTTCCTCTTTCATGGAGACACAACATGCAAGGTATTCTCCAATCTAGGAAGACTCAAAAACTAAAATAAATATAAAAAATAAATTACGAGGAAATAATTTTTCTTCCGGAGACAGGAAATCTCTATTCCTACTATTGGTAAATGGTTGAGAAAAAATTCTACTGTGAATACTTCTATAGCCCTCTGGTGTGAATGGGGCTTTGAATTGTAATCTTACTAACTCATCTTTTGGTTTCCTTCCTCATATATATCTCTAACATACACACTCTGTTCAATGATATACAGTCCTCTCCAGTTCCTGCTTAATATATCCTCATTTCACAATTGTCTTGAGGTTCCTAGAACTTCCAAGTCCACTTATCACACCGCTTCTATGCCTGCCATGTTTTCAATGTCTATATTTTCCACTAGATAGCATAGTCATTGACCGAAACTCTGTGTGTGCCCAGTGCTTCCACAATACCCTTCTTTTTCTGAAAACTGAACAAGATGTTGTCTCTGTTATTATTGAAGGCTGTGAGATCCACCATGAAGGAGGAGCTGCAGGCAGCACAGAAAAAACCTTCTCTGTGTGACAGTGTTCCACACAACAGAAGACAGATCTTTCTTCTGTCCTTGGTGAGGTAGGCTTCACACCATGCCTAGGAAAGTAGTGGAGAAGGAGTGAATTTCTTATTTCAATGTGTACAATATGCAGTGATTACAGCTTTGGAGACAGAAGGTGAGGAGTATATAGAGAGCATTTCTATGGCTGGGGGTAGTCAAAGGGTGATGGAAAGACTGGTACAGGACCATTGAACAGTGAGAAGTTTTATTCATCATATCACACTGCTAGGTTCACACTGGAGAATTGTGCTGCACACTTCAATCTTGTACAGTATTTTTCTCTGCTTTTCATCATTGTTTGCTTTTGTTTTAATGGAGGTATAATGAAAGAGTGAGTTGCAAGAGCAGAAAAAACTTGAAAATGCTAAAGATCTATCCTGTATTTCCACACTATGCCTCGTGTCTCCCCAAACTAATCATTGCTGATGGTCTACATTTGTTTTAATATAATTAAAAGTAATCACCTGCAAGCAAATATTCCAAAAAAAGAGATAGGTCTGTATATTTTAACAGCAGCAAATTACTCATCAAGACTGACTCACTATTACCATCATCTAAGGATTAACCCTCATGACGTGTCTTTCCTGTTTGTTTCCTGCACATTTGCAATAATGCTGCCCACTTTTGGCCTTTTACTTCACCTGCAGCACCTGGGAACCAATGTTTTCCTGGTTCAGATTCTCCTTGCTGCAGTCAGCATCCCAACCAATTATGTTTCTATTTGGACAGTGAAATACAAGGGCCATTTTCACGTCCATGATGGGAATCTATTTTCTGGTCATCATATTTCTGCCTGAAGGTGAGGAAATAGCACAGTGTAAAAAAGGAAATATCTTCCCCACTTTCCTGAGGAGTTTTTCAGATGAACATATAGGAATCCAAAGAATTGGGTTCAAAATGTTCCCTGAAACCTATTGAGCATTTAGGACATTCTGCCATTGAATTGGTAGGAAAACAGCCAAAGGTCAGTAAAATTGACTGAGAGATGGGATTGTCTTCATTATGGTCAAGTAGTACCCGGAAATTGGGGCCTCTGAGGCTTGAGTTTCTCTAGGTCAGAATACACCATTTCCTCATTGGAGAAGGACATTTCCTTGCAAACATGTAGGTCTAGACTCATCATTCTGAGCTAATACATGCACACTGTCTGCCACTTCCTATGCCTGGCTCTGACTTACTACTCAACCTTCAGTGACAATTAATCCTAAACTCTATGTGTCTCCACATGAGTCTCATCTTAAGTCACCTGAAAAGCAACCCTAGTTTTGGGAGTCATCCTGACATGAGGAAACAATCCCTGGTGGTCAAGTACAGAAGAGGTATATAGCAGTGACAACATATCAATCCCATGATTTGCTCAGCTCCTTGTGTTGTAATGTGTTTTCCAAAATCCCACATTGGTGGGCTGCATTCCTCTCTCTATATCTCTTTGGTTCCATGGACTTAACCCAGTGACACTTTACAACTGAGTCACTACCCACTTGCTTCACTTTTGGACCGGGTCTTGCTAATTCCTTAGGGCTTCTCAAAATTTCTGAGTCTAGATGTGAACTCTTGGTCCTCCTGCCTTAACTCTGAGATGCTGGGATTACAGGTGTGCACCATTACCCCTGGCTATATGCTGCAATCCTCTTGAAATTGTACAGTAATGTCAGTTTCTTACCCTGGAACAAAGCCCAATCCAAGGTTTAAAGCTCTCATGAGATTTTCTTTTAATTGAGTAGAAAACTGACTCTATGAAAAGTTCCTTCAGTGGCTTCAAAAGTCTAATATATTTTACATTCTAGAAGTTCTTAATTTGGAGTTTTGAAACAGTGTTCTATATCAGGATACTTTCCAACTTGTTCATTAATATGTAATTCCTGTACTTTTGTGACTCTCTTCTACAATCTTTACCCCATGCCAATACTGTGCATAGACCATATTTTGAAATTCTTTGAGGGCCAGGGTGAGTCTGATACCCGTCACTAATTTCCACATGACAGTCACACTTTCCACAGGAAGTGTAGAGGAGACACTGGGCAGAAAAAGAAAGAGAAGTCTTCCTGCATTCAGCATCTTTTCTCCTTCCTTGAAAAATCTTAGAGAGGCAAGGAGAATGAATACAATTACTCAGAACCTTTTATTCACCATCAATAAAACTGCAGAAAAGTCCTATCTGTCAGTCACAAATTTTACCTCTATGCAGTTTCTCCACAGTATATTTTTACACTGTGAAGATCTCCAATAAGGGTGTTTTCCATTCATAATTTGGTTTATAATTCTCATATTTCTTGTCTCCTGCATCTTCTTCTTTCCAGAAATGCAGACCATTCATACAATTTTGACAACTTTGGGAGGAGGACTTTCTTTTGCCTCTGTTTCCTGTTGTCTTTCTTTGTCAAATGAACTGCTCCTCACAGTTGTCAGGTACAAATTCTCCTAGGTTCCCTGTCAGGGTTAAATCATCCCTTCCCAGCTCAATGACTTATTGAAGGAAGAAACCAAAAGTAATGATGGTAATGATAACATTTATAGCCAGAATTTACCCAATGTTAGCTTTTTGCCAGAGAATTTTGGGTGTCCTCATGTACCACTAATGTACATCTCATGGATTCCTTGGAGTCACCTAAATTAGAGATGCTATTGTGCAAGTCACAATAGCCAAGTTATGGATCCAGCCCAGGTGTCCATCAACAGATGAGTGAATAAAGAAAATATGTTACATATACACACTGGAGTGTATGCAGCCATATAGAAGACCAAAATTATGCCATTTGCAGGTGAATCAATGGAATTGTAGAAGAGCATGCTGAGTGAAATAAGCCAGACTCAGAAACAGAAGGGTTGATTGTTTTATCTATTTGGAAGCTAGAATGTTAGCAAGAGCATGAATTTTCATTAAAAGAGAAGGGAGTCCTCTGGAGTAGAGAATGGGGATTGGAGGTGAGGAACTGTACAATGAACTTGAACAAATTATGTTCATATGCACATATATCACAACAAATCCCCTCATTTGGTATAATTATAATGCACCAATTCAGGAAATAATGCATAATAAATAAAATAAATGAGCAACAATATTTTTAAATGATAAAACATGTCTTAGTAATCTGTGAACTTGAGAGTAATTGTTATCCAACCAAACAAAATTTGAGCAAGTCATCAATCTTCACATGCCTAAGCGTACCCCTTGTTATCTCACATAATCAATGCAAAAAGTTGACAAAAACCCCTTGTGCATTATCCCCAGGTTAATTTTGCGATTTTTTTTTGTTGTTGTTTTTTGTGCTCCAGAGTAACATGTTTAGGAATCATTGGAGTTTGCAATTACGTGGGGGCAGCCCTAGTGCCCCTGTTGATGATCCTGGAGACATATACAGCACCCATTCCCTAGGTCATTTATGGAGTGTCCTGTATCCTTCCAGGCCTTACTGTCTTGCTCCTTCCGGAAACCAGGAACCAGCCTCTGCCTGATTCCCTCCAAGATATAGAAAATGAGTGAGTGAACTCTCTCAGGGTCCTTTACAGGTGTTTTGTGCCATGGGTCTGAGATGGAAACAGATTCCACTGGAGCCACTGTATCTTTGACAAGCTGAGACCTACATTCTTTCTGGTAGTTAGTTCCCTTTGTTTAGTAAAAGCAATATTCTTTCACCAGCAATCTCAGAAGTCCCCCTGAAGATCTTCAGAGCATACAAACCATGTCAACCCAACCTGTATCAGTAGTTTCCATGGTAAATGGTACAAAATTAGGTCTCCCCTGTGTTCCTGATCACAGTGAGACACAGGCTTCTGAGGGTATTTCACACCCAAGACCAATATTAATGCAAATTTCGCCCTTCTTGTCCTACTATCCTGTAACCTACTGAGGGCTGAGAGATTTTTATCACTGTAACTTCTTATAGGCTGGAGGCTTTCCCTGGTCATGGAAGAACCCAGGGGAAATCAAGACAGGATGAGGGCCCTTTTCACAGGTGACAATATATCTAAGGAAAGAGGCTTCATGTGTTGCCATGAGATTCAGATCATTCAGTTTACACTCAGAATGAAAGTGTTCATAAAAGGGCAGAGCGCAATGATAAATAAAGGAATTTTATAATGATGAAGGTTTGAGGAAGGTTTTTAAACTTTTGTGTACTTCCCTGGTGCTTTCAGAGACTACTTTGGAGAATGACATGATACCCAAGGACGACAGTAGAAATGATCAAAGCTGCTTTCCAAATACTTCCAGAAGGTGTTTTCTTTTACTTCATGTGATTTACTCAAATCCTTGGGCAGGTATCATGTTTTTTTGTACCAAGGTTGGTGGAGGAAGGATCAGCTTGCTCTAAAGAATGCTGGAGATACCTTGTTTCTCTATGTCCTTTTATGTTTGTGTTTATTTCATTGTGGTTTTACCATATCTGTTCTAGGGGGAAAGTCTCCAGAGAAGTGAAGCAGGAAGATCTCTCCATCAAAGTGACACAGTTCTAAGGAATTACAGTAATTGAGTACTGATCAAAGAGGAAGAAAAAGAAAGAAATATCAAGATCACTCTTGGACACTAGAAGAAAAAATATTTAAATAAATAAGTGCAATTGAAGCCATGAATCCCATTTAAAATTGTGATACTAATTTTTTTGTGTCCAAGATTCTTTATGAATCACAAGAAGTTCACAGATATTATAATGCCTTAAAATTCATGACAGAATATTTACATAGTTGTAGATACCTACAATGTTTCTGGTTAGGGGGACAGAATTAGCTTAACACCATTTTTTTTTTCTGTATTGACAGGTAGAGTATTTAATGGGATGATTACAATGAAGAATCCCATATGCTTGAAACATCTTGAAACATATTTCCAAACATATCTAATAATTGATACTAGTATATGAGTCAGCTTTCTGCTTGGCAACAAAATCTTTGAGGTAAATGACTTAGTCAAGGAGAGATTTATATTGGCAAACAGATTCAGAACTTTCTTTCCATGGTTACTTGGCCTTGTTTCCCTTGGACCTATGGAAAGGGAAAATATTATGGTGGTAAGTTCATGGTGGAACAACCTGCTCACCTCATTGAAAACAAGAAGTAGCAAGGAGAAGGTACCAGGGTCTCAGTAACCCTTCAAGTCACACTCCTAGTGACTTAAATCACTCCAACTACATATGACCTCCTGAAGTTTCTACCACCTCATGATCACACCACCAGCTGGTGACCAAGCCTATAACACATAATTCTTTGGGGGACACTTCAGTTCCAAATTCTAACTTTCTGCCCCCAGTTCCCAATACTTCATGTTCGTCCCACAGTACAAAAATTATTGAGTCCATCTCTGAGGTCCCCATACTCTTAACATTTCAACATTTCTCTGAGTCCAAAATCTCCTCTTACCCTCAGGACACACCCTTAGCTGTGAGTCCGTATTTTAAAAAGTTTTAAACTTCCAACATACAGTGGTGCAACAGACACAGGGTACACACTCCTATTCCAAAGTTGGGAATAGGTGCCTAGAAAGGAGAGATGACCTCCAGCATGAGCATATCATGGCTATGGATGTTAGCTGGGATCAAACAGAGGAAGGTTGGAGCAACACAAGCACTCCTTGTCCTCTATTGCAACTAGCAATGCTGAGAACTCATCTTGTCCTGGACTTTTCTTTGTTGGTAGTCTTTTGATGACTTCTTCTATTTCATTACTTGAAATTGGTCTATTTAAATTGTGTATGTCCTCCTCGTTCAGTTTAGGCAATTCATATGTCTCTAGAAATCTGTTGATGTCTTCAAAATTTTCCATTTTGTTGGAGTATAGATTTTCAAAAAAGGTTCTAATTATGTTTTGTATTTCACTCGGGTCTGTTGTGATATTTCCTTGTTCATTCCGAATTTTAGTGATTTGGGTTTTCTCTCGTCTTCTCTTTGTTAGTGTGGCTAAAGGTTTATCAATTTTGTTAATTTTTTCGAAGAACCAACTGTTTATTTTGTCAATTTTTTGTATTGTTTCTTTTGTTTCAATTTTGTTGATTTCAGCTCTGAGTTTAACTATTTCCTGTCTTCTACTACTTTTGGTGTTGGTCTGTTCTTCTTTTTCTAGGGCTTTGAGCTGTAGTGTTAGGTCGTTTATTTGTTGAGTTTTACTTCTTTTATTAAATGCGCTCCATGAAATAAATCTTCCTCTAAGTATTGCTTTCATAATGTCCCAGAGATTTTGATATGATGTTTCTTTGTTCTCATTTACCTCTAAGAATTTTTTAATTTCCTTCCTAATATCTTCTGTTATCCATTCATCATAAAATAGCATATTCTTTAGTCTCCAGGTGTTGGAGTAGTTTCTGTTTTTTACTCTTTCATTTATTTCTAACTTCAATCCATTATGATCTGATAGAATACAAGGTAGTGTCTCTATCTTCTTGTATTTGCTAACATTAGCTTTGTGGCATAATATATGGTCTATTTTAGAGAAGGATCCATGTGCTGCTGAGAAGAAAGTGTATTCGCTCTTGGTTGGATGGTATATTCTATAAATGTCTGTTATGTCTAAATTATTGATTGTGTTATTGAGATCTATGGTTTCTTTGTTCAATTTTTGTTTGGAAGATCTGTCCAGTGGTGAGAGAGGCATGTTAAAATCACCGAGTATTATTGTGTTATGGTCTATTTGGTTTCTAAAATTGAGAAGGATTTGTTTGACATACATGGATGAGCCACTGTTTGGGTCATAGGTGTTTATGATTGTTATATCTTGCTGATTTATGCTTCCCTTAAGCAGTATGAAATGTCCTTCTTTATCCCTTCTGATAACTTTGGCTTGAAGTCCACATCATCTGAAATGAAGATGGATACTCCAGCTTTTTTGCTGAGTCCATGTGCATGGTATATTTTTCCCCATCCTTTCACCTTTAGTTTATGGGTATCTCTTTCTATGAGGTGAGTATCTTGCAGGCAACATATTGTTGGATCTTTCTTTTTAATCCAATCTGCCAGTCTATATCTTTTGATTGATGAATTCAGGCCATTAACATTCAGGGTTATTATTGAGATATGATTTGTATTCCCAGTCATTTGGTTCATTTTAAAAATTTTATTTATTTATTTATTTTTTTGACATGACTTGGTTCCTCCTTTATTTGACAATTCCCTTAGGATAATTCCTCCATTGCTGATTTGCTTCTTTGGTTTTCATCTCTTCCTCATGGAATATTTTGCTGAGAATGTTCTGTAATGCTGGCTTTCTTTTTGTAAATTCTTTTAGCTTTAGTTTTTCATGGAATGATTTTATTTCATCGTCAAATTTGAAGGTAAGTTTTGCTGGGTATAAGATTCTTGGTTGGCCTCCATTTTCTTTCAGGGTTTGAAAAATGTTGTTCCAGGCCCTTCTAGCTTTTAGGGCCTGGATTGAAAAATCTGCTGATATCCATATTGGTTTCCCCCTGAATGTAATTTGGTTCTTTTCTCTCAAAGCCTTTAAAATTCTGTCTTTATTTTGTATGTTAGGTATTTTCATTATAATGTGCCTTGGTGTGTGTCTGTTGTAATTTTGTGTATTTGGAGTCCTATAAGCCTCTTGAACTTGATTTTCCATTTCATTCTTCAGATTTGGGAAATTTTCTGATATTATTTCATTGAATAAATTGTTCATTCCTTTGGTTTGTTTCTCTAAGCCTTCCTCAATCCCAATTATTCTTAAATTTGGCCTTTTCATGATATCCCATAGTTTTTGGAGATTCTGTTCATGATTTCTTACCATCTTCTCTGTTCAACTTTGTTTTCAAAGTTAAATATTTTGTCTTCAATATCTGAGGTTCTGTCTTCCAGGTGTTCTATCGTATTGGTCATGTTTTCTATGGAGTTCTTAATTTGGGTTATTTTTTCCTTCATTTCAAGGATTTCTGTTTGTTTTTTTTTCAATATCTCTAACTCTTTATTGAAATGATCTTTTGCTTCCTGTATTTGCTCTTTTAAGTGTCGATTGGTGCTATCATTCAATGCCTGCATTTGCTCTTTCACCTCATCATTCAATGTCTGCATTTGCTCTTTCATCTCATAATTTGCTTCCCTGATCATTTCAATTATGTACATTCTGAACTCCCTTTCTGTCATTTCTTCTGCCATGCTGTCATTGGATTTTATTAATGTAACATCTAGATTTGTTTGGGGCATTTTCTTCCCTTGTTTTCTCATATTGTTCAGGTATCAGTGGACTGCTAAGATATTGCAGATGTCCTCTATTCACTTATAATGTCCCTGAAGATTTCTAGTATATCCCCTGTTATCGTTTAGTAGCCTGAAGTCTTGGAGGAAGTTGATAATGCGGTGCTCCACAAGGAAGCTGCCTCTCTAGGGTTGGTGACCTTCAGGTGGGGTATATTCCCTGCTAGTGGGCAGAGGTGCCTCCACTTGTTGATCAATGGTCATCCAAAGGGGAACTAGGCTGCAGGCTGAGGCAAGGCCTGTTTGTGCCTGTGTCTCTGGTTTTACCGTCCTTGTGGGAAAACCCCACCCGGCAGGGAAGACTCACCTCGTGGGGAGGTCTCGCTGGTCAGTTCCCCTCTATAGGTTCCCCTCAATCTACCACTACTGCCTGGGCTGAGCTGCCTTCCTCTGCAACGTTCCCAGGGGCCTGGACCTGCTTCCTGGGCCTGGGAGCCTCACCCTTCACAGACGAGTCTCCTTAGGCTGCCTCTTCTCAGAGAATCTGCCCGCAGTCCTGGAAACTTTGCTCTGCCCTAATCGTGTCTCTGTGGGGCTCTTCTACCAAGAAGTCGCCTAGGTCCTGGGACCCTGCTCTGCACCTAATCGCCTGGCTATGCGACCCCTCCTCTGAACAGTCATCTGGAGCCTCGTACAGTTGCTCCAAGTTCCAGCGACCCGCCACACGCCTCTTCCTCTGGACAGCCACCCGCTGTTCCGACACAGTCACTAGGAGTCCATGCAACTCGCTTCGTGTCTTCTCCTCCTGCCAACCGCCCGTAGCCCTAGGCAGTCACTCCGAGTCCAAGTGTCCCTCCCTGTTCCTCCTCCTCCTCTGTGTAGCCCCCCGGGTGTTCAGGAGCAGTTGCTCTGAGACCAAGCGATCCACCTCGCTCCTCCTCCGGGGAGGCCCCCCGTGTTCAGGAGCGGTCGCTTTGAGTCCAAACAACTCACCACTCGTGTCTTCCTCTGAGCAGCCACCTGGAGCTCTGATGCAGTCACTCCTAGTCCAAGCGACCCACCTGCTCCTCCTCTTCCTCCGGGTAGCCCCCCCGGGGTTCAGAAGTGATCGCTCTGAGTCTAAACAGCTCACTATGCAGCTCCTCCTCTAGGCAGCCGCCTGGAGCCCCAGTGGTTGCTCCAAGTCCAAGCGCTGTGCTGTGCGGCCTCCCGAACGATGCTCCCAGTTGTCCGAGTTCACTGCTCCAGCCGGGGGAGGGGTGTCTCGCCGGGCAACTCTACTTCACAAAGATCCCTGTGTTCCGGGAGTACCGCCCCATCTGGGACACCTCCCCAACGGGAGAGACTCAACCGGCGGCTTTGAGTTGGTCCCAAGTCTCTCATTATCTCCTCTTTTGAATCCTGAGTCCTGGAGCAATATGAAATGCAGCCACCCTCTAGTCCACCATCTTCCATAGTTTTTTATAATCTCAAATCTTTACTTTAAACTTTAATTAGAGGAACACCAACTTGGTAAAATATTCTCTTAAAACTTATACTTTAAAGTCTCATATAATTGGAAACTATGAATGCATCCATTATGCACAGAAGCCAGTAACAGTACCACAATTACACTGTTTTTGTTCTTTCCTTATTGGTGTATTTATTCATTTTCTATTCACCAAGTTTAGCTTTTAATGAAAAATTTAGACTCTGTAATGTAGTGTAATATTTAAATAACAGTTGAGTAAGCAGTGTTGTACAAACCTTAATTTATTAAAGACTAGTTTCTCTGAATAATACAGTTTAACAGACATAAACAATATCCTGATTAGATACAAGGAGATTCATGTTTTAAGAGCTCCTCATTACCTTAACACACAGAGGATAAAATGTTTGCTTGTATCAGTATATTATTATTTGATATAAGAGGAAAGGATCAGTTTAACTCTCCTCTCCCAACCTTTCTTCAGGAATTCTAATTAGCATGGTTCCCTACCTTTTAGATTGTGTATAACTGCCCTAGGAGTTTGACTATCCCCACCTGAAATGTAACAGATGTCTGCAAAAGAGCCATTTCCTTTTACCTGTTTCTGTAAACAATGCTCCATGCCAGAGACCCTGTGCAAAGCTCAAATCAGTCTCATAGATTAGGAATTGTTCTTTTGAAAGAGGAAAAAGGCTTAAATAACTTCAACTGGTTATACTACATACATATAACCCATTTAATTACACACAAACTATTTGATATTTAAATTTCACACATATTTTGTAGCTTACTTAGACATTTCACAACTTTTTACATTACCACAAAAAACACTTTCTCATTTAGAAAAAAATTCTTTTTCCTTCTACTTTCCATATTAAAATCTATTTCCATGCATAGAACCCCTTTATCATTTTTTCTCTTAGTACCTTTTAAAATTTGCATTCTGATATAATCCTTGTGAAAGCTTTACATTTAGACAAATTACTTCATTTTAATAAAAATTTACATTCTGAAACAATCCTTATGAAATTTCTGAATTTAGAGAAATCACTCCATTTTAAAAAGATAAAATACTTTTATATTTTTATAGTACTTTAATTAAAACAATTAAAACCTCTTGTACGCTTTTATATAAAATTTCACATGAAGGAATCTTAACTCTTAGTAACTTTGTTTTTAAGAGAGACACAGAAACAAAGTAATCTCAAACTTTTTCATATATCCACTTATGAAAACACACTTATGTAAATATGTTACATTATGGAATTTAGGAAATCAACAATACTTGATCTTATGTTCAGTAGTTGATGTTTTTGCAATTTAACTGTATGTTAACCAGATGTCTCCTTAATAGACACATTTATGATTAATCCCATTGATGTTGATATTAAATCTAATTTAGTCTTTTTAACAGTAAAAACCAAGATATGAAACAAGTGGAGTTTATAGTATTCTCCATCTCTTCCCTGTTGAAGAAAAATCCTAGAAGCAATGGATATTACATTTTATTGAAACCAACACTTTGTTGTCTCACCACCTAGAAAAACTTGTGTTACTAATTTTAAAGATATCTTTACTTCTATGTTTTTGAATTTGAATAATCTTCTTTTGAAGTCACATGAACCAAAAGATATTTGGATTCATTTCATTCTTTTTTCATATTTTCAAAATATTTTTCATATTACCAAAGAAAGCGAGTAAATGACAACTCTTGTTAGAGAACAAATGCAGCTTATTGTTTTAAAGATGGAAAATCAAGAAGTATAAACACATCCACCTTGTAAATAGTTGTAGAGTAACTTAATGCCATTTAGAAACATTCTTAATAGAAAAATGATTTATAAATCAATTTACAAAATGTCAAAAAATTAATGTTTAGTGCCAACATTAACTCTAAATTACTAAGTAGGAAAACCCATCCTCTATTCTTTTGTTTTTGCTTCAAAATCTATGTCTTCTGCTCCTTGCCTTTTTAATTCATGATCACTCAGTTATCTATATGCCAAATTTGACACCATGTACATTATATATGGGCACAACCACATACATACACAAAATTACACAGTGCACAGGTGTGCACACAGACATAAAACAAAGGATCTTGTCTCCTTTTGCAAGTGGAACTCCACAGGTAGGAAGCAATATTACAGATGTTTATTTAAGTCTCTATTAGATGTAATCTGTTAGAAATTAAAATAGATTCTATCAGTCTTTTAAATTATGACATATATATAAGGGTATGCATATACAGTTAGAAATGCCAGGTGTAATATCCAGCAGTCATGGTGGACACTGAAATCAAAGGTTTCAGATAGCCAGCTCCTTGTAATTGATGCCTATTGATTTATTCCCAACACCACCATGTCCATGTCCCTTTCAGGATTTAGTAAGAGGAAGTTTTTTAAAGTAGTTTTGAGTCAATCCTTGAAAAATTAGCCTCCAAACAAGGACAAAGTGTAACACCCTCTATAGTTAGGTAAAATAAGACTGATACAAAAAATACATTAATTTAGGTGTGCAAGAACAAATGTAAATTTACATGAAATCATGAGCTCAAAAATTCAGAATTTTAAAAAACCAGTTTTTTTAAAATTACATGGCAGTAATGCTTCAGAAAAAGGGCATGTAGAATATCTTTCTCACAACGAAGTTTAATTTTAGCTTAGTTTAGAGTCAGTTTACATGTTAAAAGAATGAGAGAGGCTCTAAAGTTCTCAGAAAAATTTGTAGGAAAAAGGAAGTTGTACATTTTGAATCTTTCCACTTTTACCCCTGTGCAGTAGCATTAGGGAGGAACTTGGTAAGAAAATAACATGGTAGTGTGAAAGGATAGGCTGCCAATGCCGAAGCACCTTGGATTTAAAAGTGGTCCCTTTTATCCTTTTGTCTTAATGGATTCTCTGTAAGCCTTGCAAATCTTGCAGGTCTCCACAATTCACTTTTTTTTTTTTTTTTTTTTTTTTTGCGGTGCTGGGGATCGAACCCAGGGCTTTGTGTTTGCCAGGTGAGCATTCTACCAACTGAGCTATCTCCCCAGCCCCAAAATTCCCATTTTAAATGTAAGTCTAGGAGAAGTGAGGAAATCTGCTGTTTTGAGTTTGATTTGCATAAATTCATGCAGAGCGCATTTTAACCATTTTCCTTTTGTAAAATTGTTCTCTTAAAGTTTGGTGCTATAGTTTGTTTTCTCTGGAGGGCCCCTTTTTTCTTTTTTATTCTTTGAGTCTTATTCTTTATGGTGCTGGGGAATGAACTCAGGGTCTCATGTTTTCCTGGTAAGCACTTCTTCTTGGTGGCCATATCCTGAGCCCCTTTATTCCAACACACTCTTTGGTCAATGATGTTCTTCCTCATCTTAGGAACAGACCAATATAGTCAGTGATCTGTGGACTAAGACCTTTGAAATCATGAGTCCCTGATGAAATTTTCCTCCTCTAAAATTGTTTTTGTCAGGAGGAAAAATATTGAGGAAATCAGAGTGGAAACCTCTGATGTCTCAGAGAATACGCCACCGCTCCTGGCATGCTTCAGTTATGGTTTGTGTTAGCATAGGTCCAGGGAATCTGAGGGGTTGTGTTGTCTTTCTATGCTTGTATCCTCTCATGAGAAAATTTCAAGCAAGAAACAAAATATGATAAAAGCTCAGAAAATTTATTGGAAGAGAAAGGAGAGATGAGAGTCAAGGGAGACTGTGGATAATCTCAAAGAGAAAGCTGATGATGTGCCCCTCTGTTCCCTAGTTTTATATTGTAATCCTAGGGACATTTCTACTAGAACTGAGAGGTACACACAAAACCCGTAGCAGGTACTATTATTCTGAGATTAATATGACAAGTTAAATATCTAAAGACAATTTTCAGTAATGTCCAGATAGACTCATGCCTATCTGACACTTTTCAGTTTGGATTAGAATGTCCCCTAAGGGCTCATGTGCTGAAGTCTTGATCGTTAAAGCGGAAAAGTTCAGAGGTGGTGCTTTAGAGAAATGGTTGGATCATAAGGGCTCTGATATCTTCACTGACTGCTTAATGGATTGCTGCAAGTGTTGAAACCTGTAAGCCAGTGGCAAGGTCAGAGGAACAGGTCACTGGGGAAGTACCCTTGGGTGTTATTATAGTTTGGATCTGAAATGTGTCCCTTAAAGTCCAATGTATGGTCCCCAGTGTAGCAGGGATCAGAGGTAGGACATTTTGGAAATGATAATTATGATCACTATTTTTGTGTTCATGTATTAAATATTTGAATGGATTATTGGGTGGTAACTGTAGACATGTGGGACATGATTGGAGGAAGAAGATCACTGGGTCATGTGTTTCAGGACACTATCTAGTCCTGGCTCATTCAGTCTCTCTCTCTCTCTCTCTCTCTCTCTCTCTCTCTCTCTCTCTCTCTCTCTCTCTCTCTCTCTCTCTCTCTCTCTCTCTCTCTCCCACTCCCTCTTTCTCGCCTGGCGTCCATGTGCCAAGCCTTGCCCATATTCCATGAGATTTCTGCATTGGAACCAGATGACCATAATAGGAAACTTTGACCCCAGATTAGTCTTCCTCCTTGAGTGTGTTTGTATCAGGCGTTTTCATCAGAATAACAAAAAGTTGACTAACAGAGTCTCCTAGACCAGGACGATGAGGAGTTTCTCAAACTGATTGTAGCAGAGAATGATGATGAGTAACCATTACAGACTTCAGTTCCACCTCAGTAGTGAGGTCAGTAGTTCATGCCACAAATTCCTCATGGAAATTGCTCCTAAAGGAGACATTCCCTACTGAATTGAAGTTTCTATACAAAGAAAATGCATGTGTTTGGTATGAGGCATAAACTATATGGGGACCGATGAAGAACCACCTTCATCCCCCGAACTTCTAGGGAAGGATGGCCCATCCCTGCTCTTTGCCTTCTTGTCCCACCATGTGACCTCTTCCTCTGGTGTGTGGTCTCACTATGATGACATCTGCATGAGGAGGCTCTCCCTGAGGGATACTCACCAGAGCTGGAACCATTCAGTTTGGATTCTCATCCTCCAAAACCACGAACCAAATAAACCCCTTTCCTTTGAAATTATATAGCCTCAGTCATTTTGATATAGCAATGGAAAATAACTAATACCCTTTGGTGATCCAAAGCCCAAATTATACACCATCACTTTTAATAGGTAAGACACTCTGAAGGGGTATATTTTCCACAATTCTGTAAGAGGGGGTCCTTCATTTGGAATGGGAAGGATTTCAGAATCCCAAACCACTGAGTTAACATTTTACTATTTGACATTAAAACCCAAATATTATTTATTCATTTGTCATTAAAACCATATCAAATCAGAAAATGTTATAAGTTTGATTCTTATTTTATCATGGCAATGAAGATATATTTAATAGGTAGAACTAAATAATTTTGTTTGAGTAAATTTTGAGTGAATAAAAGAAAGTTAAGGGCTCAGCTCTAAGTTTTTATTTGGGCAACTAGGTAAATGGGTTCAATTAACAAAGATATCAAGAAAAGTAAGTAATAATAAAGGACAGATCTTCAAAAGAATATAAAATCTTGATGATTTTCTTGAAGTGTCCTAGATATCTATTTTTGTCACACACATATGTTCACAAAAATATATGTGTGCACACATTAGTAATATCAAAGTGTAATTATTTATGTACCTTCCTCATACCAAACATAATTTCCTTAAAACTTGCCTTATTCTTACCATATTTCTGCTATTAGAACAGAAAAGATGCTCATGAACACTACCTGAATGAATCATCAATCCAGTAAAATGGTGAGGTTACCACTGGCTGAACCCTCTGTGCTCCATTACCTTCACCCCCCCACCACTCTGAGTAATTTACTGTCAGTGGTAATGTGTGATGTGGTTTTAAAAGCCAATTTCTTTCCATTTTATTATAATTCTTAATGTCTATTAGTTGTAGAAAATAATGGGTTTCATTGTGTTACTTTCATACATGCCCACAACATAATTTGATCATAGCCACACCCCATTATCCTTTCTTAAACATCTTCTCCCTGACTCCCTTCCCATTCCCTAGCAGTTCTTCTACTTTCATGTCATCTTCTTTTCCTTGGATCCACATGAGAGAAAACATGATGATTGCCTGAGTCTGACTACTTTTGCTGAACATGATTTTCAGTACCATCCATTTCCCTGCAAATGACATGATTTTGTTCTTTCTTATGGGTAATACTCCATTTTGTAGGTACAATACACTTTTTATCCATTCATCTATTGATGAGCATCTAGGCTGATTCCATATCTTTGTTATTTTGAGTAGTACTGCAATAACATGGGTATGCATGTGTCTCTTGTGTGCTGGCTTCAGTTCCTTCAGTTATACCCAGGAGTGACATGACTGAATCATATGGTAGTTCTATTTTTAGTTTTTGAAGGAACCTCCATAGAGGCTATACTGATTTACATTTCCACCAACAGTGTCTAAGTGTTCCTCTTTGTGGTCCCCTCACCAATATTTGTTGTTTTTAGTTTTCTTTCCATATTTGTTCTTATTAGTCATACATGACAGTAGAATATTTTGATATATTATACATCTGTGGAGTATAACTTCCCATTCCTCTGGTTGTACATGAGGTAGAATTACATTGGTCATGTAATCATATGTGCACACAGGAAAGTAATATCCAATTCATTCTACTAACTTTCCTATTCCCATTCTCTCTCCCTTCCATTCATTCCCCTTAGTCTGATACAAAGTACTTCTATTCTTCCCTCTTCGCTCCCTTATGATGAGTTAGCATCTGCACATCAGAGAGAACATCTGGTCTTTAGTTTGGATGGATTGGTTTATTTCACTTGGTATGATAATCTCTGGCTCCATCCATTTATTGGCAAATGCCATAATTTCATTTCTCTTAATGGCTGAGTAGTATTTCATTGTGTATACATACCACATTTTCTTTATCCATTCATCTGTTGAAGGATACCTAGGTAAGTTCCATAGTATCACTATTGTGCACTGAGCTGCCATAAACATTGATGTGGCTGTCACCATAGTTTTCATAATAGTTATTCTGATTGGGTGAGATGCAGTCTCACTGCAGTTTTGACTGAATTTCTCTGATGGCTAAAGATACTGAGCATTTGTTCACTTGTTTATTGATCATTTGTACTTCTTCTTTTGAGAAGTGTCTGCTCAACTCATTTATCCATGTATCAACTGTGTTGCTTGTTCTTTCGGTGTTATATTTTATTTTATTTTTATTAGATCTTTATGAATTATACACAGTAGGTTGATGGTATTACATTTTTGAGTTCATATATATTCTGAATATCAATCCTCTCTTAGATGAGTAGCTGGCAAATATTTTCTCCCATTCTCTTGGCTATGTCTTCACTCTATTGATTCATTTTCTTGATGGGGACAAGGCTTCTGAAGTGATGTAATCCCGTCTGTCAATTCTTGCCATTATCTCCTATGTTCTTTTTAGGAATTCAATGCCTATACCAATGTCTTACATAGTTTCCCTATATTTTCTTCTAATAATTTCAAAATTTCAGGTCTTCCTTTAAGATCTTTGATCCATTTTGCATAGATTTCTGAACAGGACAAGAGAGAGGAATCTAGTTTTCATCTTCTACAGGCAGAATTCCGTTTACCCAGAACCATTTGTTGAAGAGGTTACTTTTCTCCAGCATATGCTTTTGGTAACTTTGATGTGAATTAGAAAGTTGTAGATGCATGGGAACATTTCTGGCACCTCCATTCTATTCTGTTAATCTGCATGACTATTCTTATGCCAGTATCACATTGTTTTTGTTTTAGTAGCTTTGTTATATATTTTGAAGGCAGCTGTTGTGATGCTTCCAGCATCATTCTTCATGTTCAGGATTGCTTTGGCAATTCAGGTCTTCTATATGAATGTTAGGATTGTGTTTTTAATTCTTTGAAGAATGTCATTGGTAATTTGATGTACCTTGCATTGACTCTGTTCATGGCTTTTGGCAGTATGAGCCATTTTGACATTAATTCTGCCAATCCATAAATTTGAGCGATCTTCACATCTTCCAGAGTTGTCTTCAATTTCTTCATTCAGGTTTCTATAATGTTCATTGTAGACATCTGTCACCACCTTGATTAAGTTTACTACTATGTATTTTTTTAAGACATTGTGAATGGAATTGTTTTCCTGATTAATTTTCCAGTGGATGTGTTATTGGAATATAGAAAAGCTATTGGTTTTTGATATGTTCATTTGTGTCCTGCTGCTTGGTACAATTTGCTCAACAGGTCTCAAATCTTCTGTGGAGTTTTTAGGATCTTTTAAATAAAGGAGAATATCATCTTCAAATAGGGACAAATCTGAAATCCTACTTTTGTATTCATATCCATTTTATTTCTTTTTCTTGTCTGATTGCTCTGGTGAATGTTGCCAGTACTGTATTGAATATGAATATGAGAGTGAATACCCCAATTTCATTTCTAATTTTGAGGGAAAGTCTTTTTGTTTTTTCCCTACTCATTAAAATATTGACTGTTGGTTTATCATATATATCCCTGAGTTATAAATTACATTTATTGATTTGCCTGTGTTGGACTAACAATGCATCATTGGAATGAAGTCAACTTCTTCAAGGTGCATGGTGTGTGATACTTTCGATTTGAATTTGAGTTTTATTTGCAAGTATTTTTGGAGGATTTTTACATGGCTATTTATCAAGAATACTAGTTTGTAATTTTCTTTCTGACTCTTGTGATTTTATCAGATTTTGGCTTCACATAATGAATTTGGAAGAGTTCCTTCCCTTTCTATCTTATGGAATATTTTGAGGAGCATTGGTACCACTTCTTTAAAAGTCTGTTCAAACTCAGCTGAATGCATCTGGTTTGGGGTTTTCTTTCTTGGAAGAATTTTTTATTACTAACTTATTTCATTGCCTTTTTTGATCTTGTTAGCATTTTTATATCCAAGCCAGAGTGGCATCTCCTTTAACTGCTTCTGAGCAGGAAAGAAGAAAGTGACCAGCACGATCTGTGCTGGGGGAGCCACAGGAACCAAGTGATCCATCAGTTCAGGGTATGGTGATCACAGATCTGGCCCACATGGGAATGCACAAATGCTAGTCTCAATTCCCACCAGAGAGCCAAGAATTTCTCATTATAAATGGAGTGTCTTCAGCCTCCTTCTACATTGCATACTGGACTTTATATTGCATAGATTTATTAGCAGATTTCTGTCACAATCACTTCACTGGGTTGAAACTGGCACTTGGGAGCAGGAAGCCCACTGCTCAGTGAAAAGGAGAGGCCATTAGATCTTAAGATACAGAATGTTTTTTTTTTAAATTGCCTAAATATTTATTCATTACTTTTATTGGCTTAATTTTTATTTTTATAATTTTTGCAGACTGCATTTTGATTCATTGCACACAAATGGGTACAAATTTTCATTTCTATGTTACATGATGTAGGGTTGCACCATTTGTGACATATGCATGTACATAGGGTAATGTCATCTGTCTCATTTCACTATCTTCCTAACCCCACCTGCTCCCCCTTTCATTTGCCTCTACACAGTCCAAAGTTCCTCCATTCTTCTCTTACCCCCCTACCTCCCGACACGCATTATGTATCATCATCCACGTAACACAGAAAAATTTGACATTTGGTTTTTTGGGATTGACATCAATTTGTGTTCACACCAAGAATGTATGAATAAACTTTTCCCACACATATTGGCCAAAATTTATTGTTGGTTGTATTTTTTTTTTGTGAAGATGACTTTATTGATTAAATTTTCTCCTCATGGTTTTTCTTTTTTTTTATTGTAAACAAATGGGATACATGTTGTTTCTCTGTTTGTACATGGCGTAAAGGCATACCATTTGTGTAATCATATATTTACATAGGGTAATGTTGTTTGATTCATTCTGTTATTTTTTTCCCTTCCCCCCCACCCCTCCCACACCTCTTTTCCCTCTATACAGTCCTTCCTTCTTCCATTCTTGCCCCCCTCCCTAACCCTAACTCTAACACTAACCCCTCCCCCCATTATGTGTCATCATCCACTTATTAGCATATCATTTGTCCTTTGGTTTTTTGAGATTGGCTAATCTCACTTAGCATGATATTCTCCAGTTTCATCCATTTGCCTGCAAATGCCATAATTTTATCATTCTTTATGGCTGAGTAATATTCCATTGTGTATATATACCACAGATTCTTATCCATTCATCAATTGAAGGACATCTAGGTAGGTTCCACAATCTGGCTATTGTGAATTGAGCAGCTATGAACATTGATGTGGCTGTATCTCTGTAATATGCTGATTTTAAGTCCTTTGGGTATAGGCCAAGGAGTGGGATAGCTGGGTCAAATGGTGTTTCCATTCCAAGTTTTCTAAGGAATCTCCACACTGCTTTCCAAGTGGCTGCACTAGTTTGCAGCCCCACCAGCAATGTATGAGTGTACCTTTTTCCCCACATCCTCGCCAACATCTGTTGTTGCTTGTATTCTTGATAATCGCCATTCTAATTGGGGTGAGATGGAATCTTAGGGTGGTTTTGATTTGCATTTCTCTTATTACAAGAGATGTTGAACATTTTTCCATATGTTTGTTGATTGCTTGTAGATCTTCTATGAAGTGTCTATTCATTTCCTTAGCCCATTTGTCGATTGGATTATTTGCATTCTTGGTGTAGAATTTTTTGAGTTCTTTATAGATTCTGGAGATTAGTGCTCTATCTGAAGTATGATTGGCAAAAGATTTTCTCCCAATCTGTAGGCTCTTTCTTTGCATTGCTGATAGTTTCCTTTGCTGAGAGAAAGCTTTCAAGTTTGAATCTATCCCAGTTATTAATTCTTGCTTTTATTTCTTGTGCTATGGGAGTCCTGTTGAGGAAGTCTGGTCCTAAGCCGACATGTTGAAGCTCTGGACCTACTTTTTCTCTATAAGATGCAAGGTCTCTGGTCTGATTCCGAGATCCTTAATCCATTTTGAGTTTAGTTTCATGCATGGTGAGAGATATGGGTTTAGTTTCATTCTGTTGCATATGGATTTCCAATTCTCCCAGCACCATTTGTTGAAGAGGCTATCGTTTCTCCATTGCATATTTTTGGAACCTTTGACTAGTATGAGAAAATTCTATTTATTTGGGTTTGTATCCGTGTCCTCTATTCTGTACCATTGATCCACCTTTCTATTTTGGTACCAATACCATGCCGTTTTTGTTACTATTGCTTTGTAGTAGAGTTGAAGTTCTGGTATTGCGATACTCCCTGCTTCACTCTTTCTGCCAAGGATTGCTTTAGCTATTCTGGGTTTTTCATTCTTCCAGATGAATTTCATGATGGCTTGCTCTATTTCTGTAAGGTATATCATTGGGATTTTAATTGGAATTGCATCGAATCTGTATAGAACTTTTGGTAGTATGGCCATTTTGACAATATTAATTCTTCCTATCCAAGAACATGGGAGATCTTTCCATCTTCTAAGGTTTTCCTTAATTTCTTTCTTTAGTGTTCTGTAGTTCTCATTGTAGAGGTATTTCACCTCTTTTGTGAGATTAATTCCCAAATATTTTATTTTTTTCGAAGCTATTGTGAATGGGGTAGTTTTCCTGATTTCTATTTCTGAAGATTCATCGCTTATGTATAAAAATGCCTTAGATTTATGTGCATTGATCTCATATCCCGCTACTTTACTGAATTCACTAATGAGATCTAAAAGTTTTCTGGTGGAATTTCTTGGTTCCTGTAAGTATACAATCATATCATCAGCAAATAGGGATAGTTTGAGTTCTTCTTTTCCTATTCGTATCCCTTTAATTTCTTTGGTGTGTCTAATTGCTCTGGCTAGAGTTTCAAGGACGATATTGAAAAGAAGTGGTGAAAGAGCACATCCCTGTCTTGTTCCAGTTTTTAGGGGGAATGCTTTCAGTTTTTCACCATTGAGAATGATATTAGCCATGGGCTTAGCATAGATGGCCTTTACAATGTTAAGGAATGTTCCCACTATTCCTATTTTTTCTAGTGTTTTGAGCATGAAGGGGTGCTGTATTTTATCAAATGCTTTCTCTGCATCTATTGAAATAATCATGTGATTCTTGACAGTAAGTCTATTGATATGGTGAATTACATTTATTGATTTCCTGATGTTGAACCAACCTTGCATCCCTGGGATGAAACCCACTTGATCATGGTGCACTATCTTTTTAATATGTTTTTGTATGTGATTTGCTAAAATTTGGTTTAGAATTTTTGCATCGATGTTCATTAAGGATATTGGTCTGAAATTTTCTTTCCTCGATGTGTCTCTGTCTGATTTAGGTATCAGGGTAATATTGGCTTCATAGAATGAGTTTGGGAGGGTTCCCTCCTCTTCTATTTTATGGAATACTTTGAGAAGTATTGAAATGAGCTCTTCTTTAAAGATTTTGTAGAACTCGGCTGAGAACCCATCTGGTCCTGGACTTTTCTTTGTTGGTAGGCTTTTGATGACTTCTATTTCATTACTTGAAATTGGTCTATTTAAATTGTGTATGTCCTCCTCGTTCAGTTTAGGCAATTCATATGTCTCTAGAAACCTGTTGATGTCTTCAAAATTTTCTATTTTGTTGGAGTATAGATTTTCAAAATACCTTCTAATTATGTTTTGTATTTCACTCATGTCTGTTGTGATATTTCCTTGTTCATTCCGAACTTTAGTGATTTGGGTTTTCTCTCGTCTTCTCTTTGTTAGTGTGGCTAAAGGTTTATCAATTTTGTTTATTTCTTCGAAGAACCAACTATTTATTTTGTCAATTTTTTGTATTGTTTCTTTTGTTTCAATTTCGTTGATTTCAGCTCTGAGTTTAACTATTTCCTGTCTTCTACTACTTTTGGTGTTGGTCTGTTCTTCTTTTTCTAGGACTTTGAGCTGTAGTGTTAGGTTGTTTATTTGTTGAGTTTTACTTCTTTTATTTAATGCGCTCCATGAAATAAATTTTCCTCTAAGTACTGCTTTCATAGTGTCCCAGAGATTTTGATATGATGTTTCTTTGTTCTCATTTACCTCTAAGAATTTTTTAATTTCCTTCCTAATATCTTCTGTTATCCATTCATCTCATAATAGCATATTGTTTAATCTCCAGGTGTTGGAGTAGTTTCTGTTTTTAACTCTTTCATTTATTTCTACGTTCAATCCATTATGATCTGATAGAATACAAGGTAGTGTCTCTATCTTCTTTTATTTGCTGACATTAGCTTTGTGGCATAATATATGGTCTAATTTAGAGAAGGATCCATGTGCTGCTGAGAAGAAAGTGTATTCGCTCTTGGTTGGATGGTATATTCTATAAATGTCTGTTATGTCTAAATTATTGATTGTGTTATTGAGATCTATGGTTTCTTTGTTCAATTTTTGCTTGGAAGATCTGTCCAGTGGTGAGAGAGGCGTGTTTAAATCACCTAGTATTATTGTGTTATGGTCTATTTGGTTTCTAAAATTGAGAAGGATTTGTTTGACATACATGGATGAGCCACTGTTTGGGGCATAGATGTTTATGATTGCTATATCTTGCTGATTTATGCTTCCCTTAAGCAGTATGAAATGTCCTTCTTTATCCCTTCTGACTAACATTGACTTGAAGTCCACATTATCTGAAATGAGGATGGATACTCCAGCTTTTTTGCTGAGTCCATGTGCATGGTATGTTTTTCCCCATCCTTTCACCTTTAGTCTATGGGTATGTCTTTCTATGAGGTGAGTCTCTTCCAGGCAACATATTGTTGGATCTTTCTTTTTAATACAATCTGCCAGTCTCTATGTCTTTTGATTGATGAATTCAGGCCATTAACATTCAGGGTTATTATTGAGATATGATTTGTATTCCCGGTCATTTGGTTCATATTTAAAATTTTATTTATTTATTTATTTATTTATTTATTTATTTATTTATTTTTTGACACAACTTGGTTCCTCCTTTATTTGACAGTTCCTTTAGGATAATTCCTCCCTTTGTTGATTTGCTTCTTTGTTTTTTATCTCTTCCTCATGAAATATTTTGCTGAGAATGTTCTGTAATGCTGGCTTTCTTTTTGTAAATTCTTTTAGCTTTAGTTTATCATGGAATGATTTTATTTCATCGTCAAATTTGAAGGTAAGTTTTGCTGGGTATAAGATTCTTGGTTGGCATCCCTTTTCTTTCAGAGCTTGAAAACTGTTGTTCCAGGCCCTTCTAGCTTTTAGGGACCTGGATTGAAAAATCTGCTGATATCCGTATTGGTTTCCTCCTGAATGTAATTTGGTTCCTTTCTCTCACAGCCTTTAAAATTCTGTCTTTATTTTGTATGTTAGGTATTTTCATTATAATGTGCCTTGGTGTGGGTCTGTTGTAATTTTGTGTATTTGGAGTCCTATAAGCCTCTTGAACTTGATTTTCAATTTCATTCTTCAGATTTGGGAAATTTTCTGATATTATTTCATTGAATAGATTGTTCATTTCTTTGGTTTGTTTCTCTAAGCCTTCCTCAATCCCAATAATTCTCAAATTTGGCCTTTTCATGATATCCCGTAGTTCTTGCAGATTCTGTTCATGATTTCTCACCATCTTCTCTGTTTGTTCAAGTTTGTTTTCGAGGTTAAATATTTTGTCTTCCATATCTGAAGTTCTGTGTTCCAGGTGTTCTATCCTATTGATTATGCTTTCTATGGAGTTCTTAATTTGGTTTATTGTTTCCTTCATTTCAAGGATTTCTGTTTGTTTTTTTTTCAATATCTCTAACTCTTTATTGAATGAACCTTTGCTTCCTGTATTTGGTCTGTTAACTGTCGATTGGTTCGATCATTCAAAGCCTGCATTTGCTCTTTCATCTCATTGTTTGCTTCCCTAATCATTTTAATTATGTACATTCTTAACTCCCTTTCTGTCATTTCTTCTGCCATGCTGTCATTGGATTTTATTGATGTAACATCTAGATTTGTTTGGGGCATTTTCTTCCCTTGTTTTCTCATATTGTTCAGGAATCAGTGGGTCATTAAGATATTGCAGATTTCCTCTATCGACTTATAATGTCCCTGAGGATTGCTAGTATATCCCCTTTTATCCTTCAGTACCCTGCAGTCTTGGAGGAAGTTGATAATGCGGAGCTCCACGAAGAATCTGCCTCTCTAGGGGTGGTGACCCTCAGGTGGGGTATATTGCCTGGTAGTGGGCAGAGGTGCCTCCACTTGTTGACCAATGGTCATTCAACGGGGAACTTGGCTGCGGCCTAGGCAAGGCCTGTTTGTGCCTGTGTCTCTGTTTTTACCTTCCCTGTGGGAAAACCTCACCCGGCAGGGAAGACTCACCCGTTGGGGAGGTCTCGCTGGTCAGTTCCCCTCCTAGAAGTTCCCTTCAATCTACAACTACCGCCTGGGCTGAGCAACGTTCCCAGGGGCCCGGATCTACCTCCTGGGCCTGGGAGCCTCACCCTTCTGTTGGTTGTATTTTTGATAGTTTTCATTGTGATTGTATTGAGATGAAATCTTAGAGTAGTTTTGATTTTCAATTCAAGGTTAACTTTAAATAGACTCTGGTGGAATTTACCAAACCACAGAAATTAATGATTGCAACAATTCTGAACTCTAGAATTTTTTTGAATCCTTGGAATGTTGAAGTTAAACATTTACCAGAGCACCACTGACCTTGCATTTGTGAAGTCATGTGGAATGCACTCAACTGCAAAGAAGCGTATTCCTGAGTGTTTAAATCTGGCTAGTTCTACCCTAACATCAATGACACATTTCAGACACTACAACTCTCAAAATGCATTCAGAGCATCCATACCTACACTGAGGTTGTTTCTGGCCTTTGGATGCACTTTACTGACTGCTCAGGGCTTTTATCAAGCCCAGTGTCCTGGTGAAGGTGGGTGATCTTTCTGAAGACGGAGCTGTAAAAGTTTCTGTCTTCTATCTGTCAATGGATTTGTCACAGGGAATCATGAACCCTGCTCACGAAGGAAGTTCCAGGAAGGAAGAAAGATAAGGAAAGGAGGACAAAGGCACAGACCCAAGGCAAAATGCATGTGGAAGTTGAGAGAGCTGACAATAAAGAACCAATAGAGTAATAAAACAACTCAACTGAACTTTGGGAAGATGTTTGTGCACATGGTCATAGAGATAGGACACTGATAACTATTTTTTATTCCTCAAATTCTGTCACTGATGTATGTATGATTGACACAGAAAAGCTGCACAATGTTTTCAACATCCTGTCATCAGAAAAACTCTCAACCAATTAGGTATGTAAGGTTCATACCTCAAAACAACAAAAACCGAATGTGATAAACCCACAGCTAACATTGCAGTGATGGGTGTCGGGGGACCAGACAACTTTCTTGGTAATGTTGAGAACTATTCCGTCCAGTGAAACCAGTGCAGAGAAAGGGGACACCACTAATCTTTAGTTTGATGAGATTTATTGCATCCTCCCAAGACCCCGTCCAGCAGAGTCAATGTGGCTCGGGAGACAAACGAATAGCGAGGCTTCTGAATTTGGAATGGTTTATTGTAGATTCAGGAAACCCAGGGACTGGAACCTTGAACCTGGAACATCCAACCTTAAACCTGGGGCCTTGAACTTCGAACCCCAGCACTCGAGAGGAGCTGACTTATATCCCCTCCAGGAGGTGAAGGGTAGGGCTGACACCAATTATGCAAAGATTAAGTGAGGAACTAGCTGCCCAATCATAGTAAAGGTCAAAATGAGCAGGCACAATCAGTAGCACTCCGGAACACCAGTGTATGCGTTGTGTGCGTGGACTTAATTGGATACAGCCAATGACAAATCACCTGGGTGTGCTTATGTTAATCAACCTCCTCACCATCAATGTGATCAATGCAGCCTCTGGCTGGCTGCCAGGCACCATCCCGGCACTGTCCGCATGGCATAGCCCCCAACACTCCCTGTTTCTCTGTCTCCATTGTTCTCTCACTATCTTCCTTCTTCTCTCTCTCCCTCTCTCCTCCCCCAGGCTCCTAGTTTATCAGCCAATTATAGCAAAGCTTTCTCTCACACAGGAGAGCATGCAGAGGAATGCCAGCATAACACTATATAAATCAGGAGCTGTCCACGCTTGGCACGATATTAGATACCCAATCCTTGAGCCTGGCGTTAACACGTCATAAGTCTCCAAGGAACTAGTAACAGCAAACTAGATTTTTTAGGTACTTCCTTATTTTGCAGCCAGTGCCCTTTGGCTCACTGCAAGGCGCCATCTTGTCCAAGATGGCCCCCAACAGAGAATAAGACAGGGATGCCACTCCACCACTTCTATTCTTCATAGCACTGGAAGTACACTCAGAGTGATGAGGGGAAAGAAAGAAATAGAAGGCATACATTAGGTAAAAGGAATTAAGCTACCCTGCTTATAGAGAGAAAATGCTAATGACTCCATCAAAAAGCTGTTAGAACTGCAGACCATACAGAGGAGGGTCATTTCACATGTGGAAATCTACTCATTCATGGGGAAGGATAAAATCCTGTTGCTTGTTCCTAAAGACCAAGGATTCTTAATGACTTGATTCTGAAGTTTGGGGAGAGGGCAGTAAAATGGAAACTCATTAATTAATGTTGGAATTATAAAAGATTACATGCTATAAAGCTTCTGAAACATTGTGGATAAAATTTAAAAATGTTTCATTAATTGAACAACCATTTGTGGTACATGAGGAGTGCAATCAACAATGGGGAACAATAACAGATATAACAGATATTGTCTATGTGTGCAGCTGTGTGACATCACACCTTTATTTCTTTACCAGCAATGAAATTTTATTTTGAACTCCTCATTCCCTCCAGATCGGTGAAAAATTGTGGTTCAGTTATTTCAAGAGATTATTTCCACAAGCTGTATCCAAGAGACATCTCGACTTCAGGAGCACATGCTGTTGCAAGGGATGAGGTGGTAACAAGGCAGGATTGCACTGGGCATCGGTTCTCTGGTCAGAGATTCCAGGATGCTTACCTGAGTTTCAGTCTGTCTGCTTGGCTCCCTTTGCACCCACACTGCTATAGTTCCTCTACTTCTGCCAGTGTCAATATTTGATCCTGGTTCACTGAGGAAACACAGAGACTCCTCCATCCTCACCCTTCCCTTAACTTTCTACAAACTCTTCTGTTGTCTCTTCCACATGCCCTCTAGTTATTCCAGATCCTTTAGCTTTTGAAACAAATTTGACCAATCTTGAAGACTTTTAATTTTTCCTGTGATGTGCCTTCCAAGAATTCAAAAGACACAGAAATGATCACCCAAAGAAATGTGAAATGAGAGACAAGGGGGAATCCTAGAGAATCATCCATCATGTGTACAGTTATCTTATCCTGCTTCTACTTCCTAAAGACTTGTTTAATTATCCATTAGGAGATGAATCAGATGGCACTGATTGTTATACATCAAAATATGAGTTTATCAAAAAATGGCAGTCCATAAAACCTGTCATTCCATAGTAGAGAATGCATCACATGTCTTCATGGCCTTTTAAGTCTATAACCTTTTGGCATCTCTCTGGAATTTGAGGTGTTGTATGATGAGAAATAGTAATTATGTGAAGACTAGACATGTAGTCCATTGAGTCAGTTATAGAACTGATTAGAGTTCTGTGTGTGTGTGTGTGTGTGTGTGTGTATTTTATCATGACAAGAATTCATCCTTCTCATATTCAAAAAACTCAAGTAGAGTGTAGTTCAGCCTTGTCCACTAGAGTCATTGTGCTCCAGAGCCCAAGAGCACTGGTTCTTTTGTTTATCACAAACCCCAGGTGAAGAATATCATATCACCATAAACAATTATTGGGACAACATGTTCAGCTACAACAGGAAATTACTATTATACAAGGATATAACAATTACAGAACTACTTGTTGTTTACCTATTTGTACTGCTTGTTAGATATAGCTTTTATAATTCCATTAAAAAGCTTTACATTGGAGATAAGTATATCCAAATTGACTAAAAATATGGATATACTTAAAATAATTTGCAGCACTAGTTGGAACTCCAAAGAAGAATTCTTTTGCAATACAGACCCTGAGAAAAACTGAATGGTGAACAAAACTCAAAATTGTGGGAAATATCTTGCATTCCAACAGTATTCAGTCCATAAGTATTGTGTGCGTAGCCCAAACATAAGTTATTTCATTTAGACACTAGGTATTGACTTGTAATTGAGCAAGAATATGCTACAAAACCTCACCTTTTAATCATTTCTGTGTTACTCTAAATTCCTTAGATCATGCAAAATTCTCAAGGTCTTGTGGGAATACTTCTGTATATGATCAAGGCTTTAGGTTCACTTTCAAATCAGAAATATATCACTAAACAGCAGGCAGGAGTTCCTGGCCAGAAACTTGGATTTTGGGATTGGTTTATCTCACTTAGCATGATTTTCTCCAACTCCATTCATATACCTGCAAATGCTACAATTTTATTCTTCTTTATGGATGAATAATATTGCATTGCGTATATATTCCACACTTGCTTTATCCATTCACCTATTGAAGGACATCTAGGTTGGTTCCACAATCTAGCTATTGTGAATTGGGCTGCTATAAACATTGTTGTGGCTGCATCACTGTAGCATGCAAATTTTAAGTCCTTTGGGTAGAGTCCAAGGAGTGGGATAGCTAAATTAAATGGTGGTTCCATTCCATGTTTTCTAAGGAATCTGCATACTGCTTTCCAGAGTGACTGCACCAATTTTCAACTCCATGAGCAATGTATGAGTGAACCTTTCCCCCACATTCTTAACAACACCTATTATTTCTTCTATTCTTGATAATAGCTATTCTAATTGGGGTGAGATTAAATCTCAAGGTAGTTTTGATTTATATTTCTCTGATTACTTGAGATGTTGAACATTTTCCCATATATCTGTTGATTGCTTGTAAATCTTCTGTGAATTATCTGCTTATTTCCTTAGCTCATGTATTGATTGGTTTATTTGTATTCTTGGAGTAAAGGTTTTTGAATTCCCTATAAATTCTGGAGATTAGTGCACTATCTGAAGAGCATGTGGTGAAGATATTCTCCCACTGCAGGCTCTGTCTTCACAGTGTTGATTATTTCCTTTGCTGAGAAAAGGCTTTTCAGTTTGAATATATTCCATTTATTGATTCCTGCTTTTTTTTTCTTGTGCTTTTGGTGTCCTGTTAAGGAACTCTTGACCTAAGTTGACATGATGAACATTTGGTCCAACTTTTTCCTCTATTTGCTGCAGGGCCTCTGGTCTAATTCCTAGGTCCTTGATCCACTTTGAATTAAGTTTTGTGCAGGGTGAGATATAGGGGTGTATTTTCATTTTTGCTGCATATGGATTTCAGTTTTCTCAGCACCATTTGTTGAATAGGAAATTTTTCTCCATTGCGTGTTTTTGGCACCTTTGTCTAGTATGAGAAAACTGTTTTTATGTGGGTTTGTCTCTGTGTCCTCTATTCTCTTACATTGGTCTACCTATCTATTTTGGTGCGAGTACCATGCCATTTTTATTATTATTTCTCTGTAGTATAGTTGAAGGTCTAGTATCATGATACCACATACTTTGGTCTTCCTACTAAGGATTGCTTTGGCTATTCTGGGTCTCATTCTTCCAGATGAATTTCATGATTGCTTTCTCTATTTCTATGAGGTACATCATTGGGATTGTAAATGGAATTGCATTGAATCTGCATAAAACATTTAGTAGCATGGCCATTTTGACAATATTATTTCTGCCTATCCAAGAACATGACACATCTTTCCATATTCTAAGGTTTTCTTTAATTTCTTTCTTTAGTGTTCTGTAGTTGTAAAGTTTAGGTTATTTGTAACATTTGTAACATTGCCTCCTACCTGTGGAGTTCCACTTACAAAAAGGTATAAAATGCTTGTTTCCTGCTTGTTTTATGTATGTGTGAAAACCTGTGTACTGTATTATTTGTCTACAAATGTGTTTATGTTCATATATCCTATACATGGTACAAAATGGCATATAGATAAATGAGTGCTCATAAATTAAAAATTTAAATTAAAATGGATCCAAATATCTTTTGGTTCATTGACATAAAAAAGGTGGTTTGATTCAAAATATGAAGGGGTCTTTAAAATCACTAATGCACAAGTTTTTCTAGATGGTCAGACAGCAGAGCATGTGTTGGTTTCTGTAAAATGTATACAACATAATGTTCATTGCTTGTAGAATTTTTCTTCAACAAGGAAGAGATGGAGCAAATGGTTAACTGCACTAGTTTGATATGTTTGTTTTTATGGTTAAATACAAGTAAGTTAGATTTAGCATCAAAATCAATGGAATTAATCATAAATGTGTTTAGGTGACATCTGATTAATTCACAAGGATAAATTACTAAAACATCAACTTTAAAATATAAAATCAAGTAATCTTAATTTCTTAAAATCCATAAGATAATATAGTTAAATTAAAAGCAAGTTTTCATGAATTTGTATGTGAAAAAGTTTGAGATTACTTTGTTTCTGTGTCCTCATTAAAAACAAATATACTAAGATTTAAGATTCTAACAGATGTAATTTTATGGACAAAGAGTACAAAAAGTTTTAATTCAGTTTTAATTCAATTGCTATGTAAATACAAAAGTATTTCACCATATTAAAATGCAGTGATTTGTCTATTCAGAAATTTTATGGGTATTGTTTCAGAATGTAAATTTCTTATTAAAATGAAGTAATTTATTTAAATGCACAAATTTCATAGGGATTACTTCAAAATGTAAATATATAAAGGGACCAACAGCTAAAAAAGAGATAAAAAGATTTTAGGCATGGAGATATATTTTAATATGGAGGGCAGAAGAAAAAGGATAATGTCTCTGAATGAGAAAGTCTTTTGTGTGGGAAAGTAAAAAGGTGTAAAACAAGTAAGATACAAAATTTCAGTAAAAGTTAATTTTGAAAAATTTTGTGTGTAACTAAATTGATTATTTATAATTAGTATTATCAGTTCAAACTATTTAAGGTTTTTTTCCCCTTTGAGCAGGAAAATTCCTAATCTGTGAGTTTGAATTGAGCCTGTACAGAATCTCTGACATGGAGCATTGTTTATGGAAACAGGTTAAAAAAATGCCAATTCTTTTTGCAGACATCTGTTACATTTCAGGAGGGACTAGACAGACTGTGAGGGCAGTTATTTACAATTCAAAAGGTAGGGACCCACAATTAATTAGTTTTCCTGGAGAAAGGTTGGGATAGGAGAGGGGAACTGACCCTTTCCCAAGACGTAAGTCAACTCTTAATGTACTGATATAAACCAAAGTTTGATCCTCTGTGTGTTAGTTATAGGATTTCTTAAAATATGAATTTGCTCTTATTTATCAGGATAATTTCTTATGTCTGTTGAGTTTTGTTTTTTAGAGAAAGTAGTTAAATAAATTGGGGTTTGTACAACTCTGGTTAAGCAACAACTGTTATTTTAAAATATTACACTACATTACAGAGTCAAAAAGTTTGTTAAAAGTTAAATGTGATTAACATAAAAACATCAGTATAATTGTGGTGTTGTTACTGGCTTAATTGTGTACTTGATGCTTTCAACACTTCCAAGTATACAAGTCTTTAAGTATAAGGTTGAGGAGAATATTTTACCAAGCTGGTGTTCTTTTAAAGAACATTTAAAGTAAAGATGTGGGGTTATAAAAACTGTGTATCCTGGTTCATAGCTATTATACAAACTCAAGAAGGTTTTACTTTTGTTAATCTCATTTTGCAGTTTCCTTGTGAAATTTATAAATGAAGTCTGTTAGTGCCTTACAAAAGTACAACTTCTAATATAACTACCTAAGTTACTTTGAGGTAATAGGCTATCACCTATAGTACAGACAAGATATAAGACTGACTTCTAGCACTTATACTGACCCCATTTCATGATCTCATTGCTCAGCGTATTGTTAGAGATAGAAATCATGTCATACAACTGGTGGGAGCTGAGCCTTCTTCATTTCGGTATCCTTTTCAGTTCCACAACAACTTGACTTTGACAATTCTCACATGCTTGACAGTTGGCTTTTGCCAATTTTTGTGACCAATTAGAATATACTCGTCAAGTCATTTCTCACCGTTTAACTACTTTTATAGTTCTAGATCATCTTCTAGATGGAAATGATAAAGCTCCTGCTTACTGTTTAACAGTTTTCTCCTTGAGAGTTTTGTGATCAGTATCATGTTGATCAGTGAACCTGTATCACTTAGTATCCCCAAGGCTAGGCCATTATACAATAGGCTCACTTGTCCCTTTAGTTATGATTAAAGATAAAAGGGAGGAGATTGAGCCCCTCAAAATCATTTGAATCATGCTCCTTGTTTTAAGTTGTTTGAATTGTGACACTAAGGGTTGCACTGCTGCACAGTGATACATGTCTTCCATTGCAGTTGACTTAATGGAGATCCTAATGGAAGGACTTGTGGAGATCCTTACAAACAGGCCATGGAATGCACCAGATCCCGTGACAATGAGGGGTAGAGGCCATGCTTGTGTCTTTTCAGGAGGTGCAGCTCATTCTATCTTCATACCAGTTCAGGCCATAGTTGACAGAAGTGAAGAACCTCATGAATCAGACTGAACACATGGTCAAATAGCAGCGAGGTACTAACGCTTCAGTCACCATGTTTGTGGCTGTGGTGGTTTTATTGAGCTGTCAGGTAAGCAGGGTTCATGGTGCAACTTCTTGGGCTTATTTCCCAGACCCACTTTTAGTGCACCCATGTGGACTGGGGAATACATTCCAGTATTTACAAATAATACACATATGATGGGAGATTTTACAAAAAAAACATACAGCCCCTTTTCATACAATTGGTTTTAATTGTACCAGATATAGTGGGAGTCTACCTATATGTTGGTCCCACAATGAAAATACTGTTTAAAAGTGACCCCAGGAAAAAAAAAGATAACATATGGGTAAGCCAGGGTAGCCAGTATCACTGGCCTCTGGGATTTGAGATTTTTTTTTGTCCAGACAGTTACAAAATTGGATTTCCCGATGACATAACCATGTTTCCCACAGAGCATCCACCAATACCTTTCTGCCCTAATCATTCTCCCAAACTTTTGGGAGTCTTTCTTAAGTGAGTGAAGTGTGCCAATATTCTGCATGGGTGACTGAGTGTCTTTGGAAATAGGGGATATATTCTAGACTGTTCTTATAGATGTGATAAGAGACACATACATCAGGAATGTATGACTTCTGCAGGATTTGTTAGTAATATTCTGATCTTCACTTGTGGTTGCATACATAGAGATATGTGGCCTTTGATAGCTGCCTTGTATCAATTATACTGGCAACTTATTAACTGATCATGTTGACAAGAGCTGTAAAGTGGCTCCTTATTATGGCCTGGAAGCCTGTGTAAAAGCTCCCTATGCTTTAATTTCTGGAAATATAAAAGTAAAGAGAATGAAAGGAAAGTACCATGTAACTTGTCAAATTCACAATCTGATTAATTGCATTACTAGGTACTATAAGGGACAAGGAGTGCTTGTGTTAGTTCAACCCTTCTTGTTTTGATCTCAGCTAACATTTCAGAGCCATGAGATGCTGATTATGGAGGTCAAGTCCTACAACAGACTCATAAACAAATGAATGTGCATTTAGCCTTATCATGTTTGGAACACTTAGTTTGATATCTGCTTTGATCTCGGCCATGACATCCTCTATATGCTCATCCAGAAGCATTCAAAATGCCCATTTTCTTCAGGATTTCGCCAGAATACTTCCAAAGTCCTACAGGATCAGGTAAGTATTGATGATAGGATGAATACTAAATTAAATGCCCTAGAATCTACAGTTAAAAATACAGGAAATGTCTCACTTTTTTTGTTAGATTGACTCCCAAGTGTTTTATTTCTGTTGAGGTTATTATGAATGGGGTAATTTTCCTAATTTCTCATTCAGAGGATTCATCTCTTATGAATAGAAATGCATTAGATTTATGAGTGTTGATTTTAAATGCTGCTGCTTTGCTGAATTCATTGATTAATTCTAGAAGTTTTCTAGTGGAATTTTTTGGATCCTCTAAATATAGAATCATGTCATCAGCAAATAGTGATAGCTTGAGTTCTTCTTTTCCTATTCATATCTATTTAATTTCTTTGTTCTGTCTAATTGCTCTGGCTAGAGTTGCAAGGATGATGTTGAATTGAAGAGGTGAAAGAGGGCATCCCTGTCTTATTCCATTTTCAGAGGAAATGCTTTCAATTTTTCTCCATTTAGAATGATGTTGGCCATAGGCTTAGCATAGATAACCTTTACAATATTGAGGTGTTTTCCTACTGTCCTATATTTTCTAGTGTTTTGAGCATGAAGGAGTGCCATATTTCATCAAATGCTTTTTCTGCATCTATTGAAATGATCACATGATTCTTACCTTTAAGTCTATTGATGTGATGAATCACATTTATTTATTTGCAGATGTTGAACCATTCTTGCATGCCAGGGATGAACCACAGTTGTTCATGGTGTACTGTTTAATGTTTTTGTATGCAATTTGCCAGAATTTTGTTCAGAATTTTTACATCCATGTTCATCAGGGATATTGGTCTGCAGTTTTTTTTTCCTTGTTGTGTCTTTTTCTGGTTTTGGTATCACAGTGATACTAGCTTCACAGAATGAGTTTGGAAGGGCTCCCTCCTTTTCTATTTCATGGAATAATTTGAGGACTATTGGTATTAGTTCTTCTTTGAAGATCTTGTAAATCTGAGCTGAGAATCTAACTGGTCCTGGGCTTTTCTTGGTTGATAGGGTTTTGGTGGCTTCTTCATTTCTTTGTTTGAAATTGATCTGTTTAAGTTGTCTTTGGCTTCCTGATTCAGTTTGTGTCAATCATATGTACCTAGAAATTTGTCCATGTCTTTGAGATTTTGTATTTTGTTGGAGTATGGATTTTCAAAATAGCTTCTAAGTATGTTTTCTATTTCAATAGCATCTGCTGTGATATTTTCTTTTTCATCAAAAATTTCAGTAATTTTAGTTTTCTCTCTTCTTCTTTTTGTGTGTGTGGCTAAGTGTTTATCAAGTTTGTTTTTTTTTTCAAAGAACAAATTTTTGTTTTTTAATTGTTCTTTTTGTTTCAATTTTATTGATTTCTGCTCTGATTTTAATTATGTCCTATCTTCTACTATTTTGATCTGTTCTTTTCCTAGGTCTTTGAGATATAATGTTAGGTTATTTATTTTTTCACTTTTTATTCTTTTATTGAATGAACTCAATGCAATGAATCTTCCTCTTTGTTCTGCTTTCATAGTGTCCCAGAGATTTTGCTATGTTTTATTGTTGTTCTTATATACCTCAAAGATTTTTATTATCTTCTCTCTAATGTCTTCTCCTATCCATGCATCATTCAACCATGTATTATTCAGTCTCCAGTTGTTGGAGCAGTTTCTATTTCTTATTTTATCATTGATCTCTAATTTTATTCCATTATGTTCTGATAGAATGCAAGGTACACTTCCTATTTTTTGTGTGTGTGTTTGGTAAGAGGTGCTTTCTGTCATAAGATATGGTCTATTTTGGAGAAGGATCCATGTGTTGCCAAGAGAAAAGAGTACTTGCTCATTGATGGATGGAATATTCTATTTATGTGTGTTAAGTCTAAGTTATTGATTGTATTTTTTAGTTCTATGGTTTCTTTGTTCAGATTTTGTTTGGAAGATCTATCCAGTGGTGATAGAGGTGTGTTAAAGTCATCCAGTATTATTGTGCTGTGGACTATTTGATTTCTGAAATTGAGGAGGGTTTTTTTGACATACATAAATGTTCTATTATTTGGGGCATGACTATGTATGATTGTTATGTCTTGTTGATTTATGATTCCCTTAAAAAGTATGAAATGTCCTTCCTTACAACTAACTTTGGTTTGAAGTCCACTTTATCTGATATGAGGATGGAAACTCTTGCTTTTTTACTTAGTCTATGTTTGTGATGTCTTTTCCCATCCTTTCACTTTCAGTTGAGGATATTTTTTCCTATGAGATGAGTCTCTTGGGGGCAGCATATTGTTGGGTCTTTTTAAAAATCCAATTGCCAGTCTATGTCTTTTGATTAATGAGTTTAGGCCATTAACATTGAGGGTCATTATTGCAATATGATTTGTATTCCTGGTCATTTTGGCTTATTTTTCATTTTGAACTTGACTCGGTTTCTCCTTTTCTTGGCTTTTCCTTTAGTGTCATGTCTCCCTTTGCTGACTTTTATTGTTATTTGTCATTTCCACCTCATGGAAAACTTTGCTCAGAATGTTCTGTTGTGTATGCTTTGTATTTGTAAATTCTTTTAACTTTTTTTTCTTAAATCATGGACCGTTTTTATTTCATCTCATATGTGAAGGTTAGTTTTGCAGGATATAAGATTCTTGATTGGCATCCATTTTCTTTCAGAGCTTGGTATATATTGTTCTAGGCCCTCCTAGCTTTTAGGGTGTGAACTGAGAAATCTGCTGATATCCATATTGATTTCCCCCTATAGGTAATCTGATATTTATCTCTCATGGCCTTTAAAATCCTATCTTTATTTTGTATGTTGGGTATTTTTATTATAATATGCCTTGGTGTGTGTATCTGTTGTAATTTTATACATTCAGTGTCCTGTAATCCTCCTGTATTTGATTTTCCATTTCATTCTTCAGGTTGGGGAGATTTTCTCATATTCTTTCATTCCATAGATTGTTCATTCCTTTATTTTTTTTTTTATTTATTTTTTTACGTTTACATAGGGTAATGATGTTTCTTTTTTTTTCCGTTCCCCCCCACCCCTCCCACCCTTTTCCCTTTATACAGTCCTTCTTTCCTTCATTCTTACCGCTCTCCTTAGCCTAACTCTAAACCTAACCCTAAACCTAATGCTAACCCCTCCCACCCCCATTATATGTCCTCATCCGCTTATCAGCGAGATCATTCGTCCTTTAGTTTTTTGAGATTGGCTTATCTCACTTAGCATGTTATTCTCCAATTTCGACCATTTGCCTACAAATGCCATAATTTTATCATTCTTCATTGCGGAGTAATATTCCATTGTATAAATATGCCACAGTTTCTTTATCCATTCATCAACTGAAGGGCATCTAGGTTGGTTCCACAATCTGGCTATGGTGAATTGAGCAGCAATGAACATTGATGTGGTTGTATCTCTGTAGTATGCTGATTTTAAGTCCTTTGGGTATAGGCCAAGGAGTGGGATAGCTGGGTCAAATGGTGTTTCCATTCCAAGCTTTCTGAGGAATCTCCACACTGCTTTCCAGAGTGGCTGCACTAATTTGCAACCCCACCAGCAATGTATGAGTGTTCCTTTTTCACCACATCCTCGCCAACACTTATTGTTGCTTGTGTTCTTGATAATCGCCATTCTAATTGGGGTGAGATGAAATCTTAGGGTAGTTTTGATTTGCATTTCTCTTATTACTAGGGATGTTGAACATTTTTTCATATATCTGTTGATTACTTTTATATCTTCTTCTGTGAAGTGTCTGTTCATTTCCTTAGCCCATTTGTTGATTGGATTATTTGTATTCTTCGTGTAGAGTTTTTTGAGTTCTTTATAGATTCTGGAAATTAGCGCTCTATCTGAGGTATGGTTGGCAAAAATATTCTCCCACTCTGTAGGCTCTCTCTTCACATTGCTGATAGTTTCCTTTGCTGAGAGAAAGCTTTTTAGTTTGAATCTATCCCAGTTGTTGATTCTTGCTTTTATTTCTTGTGCTATGGGAGTCCTGTTAAGGAAGTCTGATCCTAAGCCAACAAGTTGAAGATTTGTACCTACTTTTTCTTCTATAAGATGCAGGGTCTCTGGTCTGATTCCAAGGTCCTTGATCCATTTTGAGTTGAGTTTTGTGTAGGGTGAGAGATAGGGGTTTAATTTCATTCTATTGCATATGGTTTTCCAGTTTTCCCAGCACCATTTGTTGAAGAGGCTATCTTTTCTCCATTGCATATTGTTGGAACCTTTGTCTAGTATGAGAAAATTGTATTTATTTGGGTTTGTGTCCATGTCCTCTATTCTGTACCATTGATCTACCTGTCTATTTTGGTACCAATACGATGCCGTTTTTGTTACTATTGCTTTGTAGTAGAGTTGAAGATCTGGTATTGCAATACCCCCTGCTTCGCTCTTGCTACTGAGGATTGCTTTAGCTATTCTAGGTTTTTTATTCTTCCAGATGAATTTCATAATTGCTTGCTCTATTTCTGCAAGGTACATCATTGGGATTTTAATTGGAATTGCATTGAATCTGTATAGCACTTTAGGTAGTATAGCCATTTTGACGATATTAATTCTGCCTATCCAGGAAGATGGGAGATCTTTCCATCTTCTAAGGTTTTCTTGAATTTCTTTCCTTAGTGTTCTGTAGTTCTCATTGTAGAGGTCTTTCACCTCTTTTGTGAGATTGATTCCCAAGTATTTTATTTTTTTCGATGCTATTGTGAATGGGGTAGTTTTCCTAATTTCTCTTTCTGAAGATTCATCACTTATGTATAAAAATGCATTGGATTTATGAGCATTGATCTTGTAACCTGCTACTTTACTGAATTCACTTATGAGTTCTAAAAGTTTTCTGGTGGAATTTCCAGGTTCCTCTAAATATATAATCATGTCATCAGCGAAGAGGGATAGTTTGAGTTCTTCTTTTCCTATTCGTATCCCTTTAATTTCTTTGGTTTGTCTGATTGCTCTGGCTAGAGTCTCAAGGACGATGTTGAATAGAAGTGGTGAAAGAGGGCATCCCTGCCTTGTTCCCGTTTTTAGGGGGAACGCTTTCAGTTTTTCACCATTTAGAATGATATTAGCCATGGGCTTAGCGTAGATTGCCTTTATAATGTTAAAGAATGTTCCCACTACCCCAATTTTTTCTAGTGTTTTGAGCATGAAGAGATGCTGTATTTTATCGAATACTTTTTCTGCATCTATTGAAATAATCATGTGATTCTTAACTTTAAGTCTGTTGATATGGTGAATGACATTTATTGATTTCCGAATGTTGAACCAACCTTGCATCCCTGGGATAAAACCCACTTGATCGTGGTGCACTATCTTTTTAATATATATTTGTATGCGATTTGCTAAAATTTTGTTGAGAATTTTTGCATCGATGTTCATTAAGGATATTGGTCTGAAATTTTTCTTCCTCGATGTGTCTCTGTCTGGTTTAGGTATCAGGGTGATATTGGCTTCATAGAACGAGTTTGGGAGGGTTCCCTCCTCTTCTATTTCATGGAATAGTTTGAGGAGTATTGGAATGAGCTCTTCTTTAAAGGTTTTGTAGAACTCGGCTGAGAACCCATCTGGTCCTGGACTTTTCTTTGTTGGTAGGCTTTTGATGACCTCTTCTATTTCATTGCTTGAAATTGGTTTATTTAGGTTGTGTATGTCCTCCTTGTTCAGTTTAGGTAATTCATATGTCTCTAGAAATTTGTTGATGTCTTCGAGGTTTTCTGTTTTGTTGGAGTATAGATTTTCAAAATAGCTTCTAATTATGTTTTGTATTTCACTCGTGTCTGTTGTGATGTTTCCTTGTTCGTTCCGAATTTTAGTAATTTGAGTTTTCTCCCTCTTTCTCTTTGTTAGTGTGGCTAAGGGTTTATCAATTTTATTTATTTTTTCAAAGAACCAACTATTTAATTTGTTAATTTTTCCGATTGTTTCTTTTGTTTTGATTTCGTTGATTTCGGCTCTGATTTTAACTATTTCCTGTCTTCTACTACTTTTGGTATTGGTCTGCTCTTCTTTTTCTAGCGCTTTGAGCTGTAGTGTTAAGTCGTTTATTTGTTGATTTCTACTTCTTTTGTTGAATGCACCCCATGAAATAAATCTTCCTCTAAGTACTGCTTTCATAGTGTCCCAGAGATTTTGATATGATGTGTCTTTGTTCTCGTTTACTTCTAAGAATTTTTTTATTTCCCTCCTGATGTCTTCTGTTATCCATTCATCGTATAATAGTGTATTATTTAGTCTCCAAGTATTGGAGAAGTTTCTGTTTTTTATTCTGTCATTTATTTCTAATTTCAATCCATTATGATCTGATAGAGTACAAGGTAGTATCTCTATCTTCTTGTATTTGCTAACAGTAGCTTTGTGGCATAAAATATGGTCTATTTTAGAGAAGGATCCATGTGCTGTTGAGAAGAAAGTGTATTCGTTCTTTGTTGGATGGTATATTCTATATATGTCCGTTAAGTCTAAATTGCTGATTGTGTTGTTGAGATCTATAGTTTCTTTATTCAATTTTTGTTTGGACGATCTATCCAGTGGTGAGAGAGGTGTGTTAAATTCGCCTAGTATGATTGTGTTGTGGTCTATTTGATTTCTGTAATTGAGAAGGATTTGTTTGACGTACGTGGATGAGCCAATGTTCGGGGCATAGATATTTATGATTGTTATGTCTTGCTGATTTATGCTTCCCTTAAGCAGCATGTAATGTCCTTCTTTATCCCTTCTGACTAGTTTTGGTTTGAAGTCCACATTATCTGAGATGAGGATGGATACTCCAGCTTTTTTGCTGTGTCCGTGTGCATGGTATGTTTTTCCCCATCCTTTCACCTTTAGTCTATGGGTGTCTCTTTCTATGAGATGAGTCTCTTGCAGGCAGCATATTGTTGGATTTTTCTTTTTAATACAATCTGCCAGTCTGTGTCTTTTGATTGATGAATTCAGGCCATTAACATTCAGGGTTATTATTGTGATATGATTTGTATTCCCAGTCAATTGACTCATATTTGTTTTTGGCATGATTCGGTTTCTCCTTTATTTGGCTATTCCTTTAGGCTAGCGCCTCCTGTTGCTGATTTGCATCATTGTTTTTCATCTCTTCCTCATGGAATATTTTGCTGAGAATGTTCTATAATGCTGGCTTTCTTTTTGTAAATTCCTTTAGTTTTTGTTTATCATGGAAGGATCTTATTTCATTGTCAAATTTGAAGGTAAGTTTTGCTGGGTATAAGATTCTTGGTTGGCATCCGTTTTCTTTCAGGGCTTGGTATATGTTGTTCCAGGCCCTTCTAGCTTTTAGGGTCTGGATTGAAAAATCTGCTGATATTCTTATTGGTTTCCCTCTGCATGTAATTTGATTCTTTTCTCTCACGGCCTTTAACATTCTGTCTTTATTTTGTATGTTAGGTATTTTCATAATAATGTGCCTTGGTGTGGGTCTGTTGTAATTTTGTATGTTTGGAGTTCTATAAGCCTCTTGTATTTGGTTTTCTATTTCATTCTTCAGATTTGGGAAATTTTCTGATATTATTTCATTGAATAGGTTGTTCATTCCTTTGGTTTGTTTCTCTAAGCCTTCCTCAATCCCAATAATTCTTAAATTTGGCCTTTTCATGATATCCCATAATTCTTGTAGATTCTGTTCATGATTTCTTACCATCTTTTCTGTTTGGCCAACTTTGCTTTCAAGATTAAATAATTTGTCTTCAATGTCTGAGGTTCTGTCTTCCAGGTGCTCCATTCTATTGGTTATGCTTTCTATGGAGTTTTTAACTTGGTTTATTGTTTCCTTCATTTCAAGTATTTCAGTTTGGTTTTTTTTCAGTATCTCTAACTCTTTATTGAAATGATCTCTTGCTTCCCGTATTTGGTCTTTTAACTGTTGATTGGTGCGATCATTTAATGCCTGCATTTGCTCTTTCATCTCCTCCTTCAATGCCTGCATTTGCTCTTTCATCTCCTCATTTGCTTCCCTGATCGTTTTAATTACGTACATTCTGAACTCCCTTTCTGACATTTCTTCTCTTGTGCTGTCATTGGGTTTTATTGATGTAGTATCTAGGTTTGTTTGGGACATTTTCTTCCCTTGTTTTCTCATATTGGTCAGTTGTCAGTGGGACCCAGAGATATTGCAGTTTTCTGCTATTGGCTTATAGTGTCCCTGTAGATTTCCAGTGTATCACCTCCCAGCCTTCAGTAGCCTGATGTCTTGGAGGAATCTGATAAAGCAGCGTATCCGAAGAAAACTGCCCCTAGCCCCCTACTGGTTCCACGATTTGGAACTGGCTCTGTGCTGAAATGCTCTCACTGTAGGCCTGCACCGTGCAGCTGGCCGTGTGGCAGGAGCTCACTGCCGGAGTGTGGAAGGCTACCTTGGGAAGACTCTAGCTGCCCTGCCTGGCTCCGATAAGCAACCTCTATCTGGGCCTGCCACCCGGGCCGAGCTTTACCCAGTGGGCAGACTCACCCGTGGCTCTATTTCAGTCCCAGTCTCTCAATGCCTCCCCTTCTTAACTCCTGGGTTCTGGAGCGACAGGGGGTGCAGTCTCCCTCTAGGCCGCCATCTTGGATCGCCCCGAGAAGAGAGCCTGCAGCCGGAGTGGGCAGAGCCGCCTGAAGAGGTGTCTGGCTGCCCTGCCCTGATCCCAGAGGCTGTTTGCGGATCGAGGCTCTCCGTTGGTTCGGGGGCTTGTGGCTGGTTCTATGTAGAAAGTCTCTCACTGGGCGGTCAGCTCCGAGAGGCTAGCCTTGAACGGCACCTCCCAGCGCAGGGGTCCAGACTACTTGGGGAAGTCTCTGGCTGCCCTGTCTGGACCCTGAATCTGCTTGTGTGCCAGAGTAAGCTGAGCTGCACTGGCTCCGGGACTCGGAGCTTGTTCTGGTCAGACAGGCTCTCACCATCGGGCCAGTTCCGTTCCGAGAACCTGGAGAAGCTGGCTGTGTGGGCGGGGCCCACCGCCGGAGTGCGCAGGGCTGCCTGTGGATGACTCTAGCTGCCCTGCCCGGCTCCGATAAGCCACCTCTATCTGGGCCTGCCCCCCCGGGCCGAGCTTTACCCAGTGGGCAGACTCACCCGTGGCTCTATTTCAGTCCCAGTCTCGCAATGCCTCCCCTTCTTAACTCCTGGGTTCTGGAGCGACAGGGGGTGCAGTCTCCCTCTAGGCCGCCATCTTGGATCGCCCCCTGTTCATTCCTTTAGTTTGTATCTCTGTACCTTCCTCAATCCCAATAATTTGTAGACTTGATCTTTTTATGATATCCCATAAATCTTAGAGGTTCTGTTCATGATTTTGTACCATCTTATGCATGTGGTCAATGTTTTCTACAATATTAAATATTTTGTCTTCATTGCCTGAGGTTCTCTTGTCCAAGTGATCTAGTCTGTTACTGATGCTTTCTATTGAGTTTTTAATTTGGTTCTTTGTTTTTCTCATTTCATGGATTTCTGTTTGGACTTTTTTCAGAATCTCTCTCTTTATTGAAATAATCTTTTGCACTCTCTGGGCACCGTTGGCACAGAAGCCACATTCATGGCCCAGAGGGATTCTCTTGGGGGTGGGGTGAATCTGCCTCTGAAGCCATTGCTGCAGACGACTGGAGTGCATCCTTCGTGTGCCACTGCTGCTCCATCGCTGAGGACACTGGAGGTCTTTTCTCTGGGTCCCAATGCCGTCACCCAGATGTATTCTCTTGGGGCACAGCTGCTCCTTACACCACTGCCACAGGTTACCTGAGGTCTTTTCTCCAGGTGCTACTGCTGATGTCTACAATGTCACAGTCACCTGGAGGCCTGCTGCCCTCGACGCTACCTCAGGTGCCCAGAGGTCTTTTCTCCAGACACAGGACTGCACTGCCATCTACACTGCTGCCACTGCTGCTGCCATTACCACCAACACTCTTCCACCAAACCTGCTGCCACTCCCCAGAGGTCACCAGGAGGTCTTCTCTCGGGGATCCTCTGCAGCTTCAGCCAGAGCAGCTGCCAGCAGTGCCACTGCTGCTGCCGTCCCCCCACCTGTGGTCAGTGACACTGACAACTGCAGGTGCTGCTGCCCCCTGTGGACCATGAAAACTAGTCCTTCTATTTCTCTTCACACTCATGGTTGGGATTCCTTAGAAAAGTTTTGTAGTGATGAGATGTAGGTAGCACTTGTTAACAGATTTTCCCCTTAAGTCATTCTACAAGAAGTATGTGTTTTGAGGTTTAGAGTTTGCAGTTTCAGTCCAATTCAGCATTGCAGAGAATTTGCTCCCTGGGAACAGACTTGGAGCATAAGGTTTGTGAGCAGGAAGTTTCCTGGGGAAAATGGCAGGACTGTGCAGAGGAAGAAGCTGGACTGTGAGGCAGTCATGGCAAAGATGTAAACCAACCCACAGAGAATTTTGCAGCCAAGATGTCCTGATGATGTTTCCCTGAACAGAGGCAAGAGGCCCAGACTTTACATCCCTCCTTTCCTGTCATTAGTCTGTCAATGCAGGACACCAAGGAAGAGAGCATCAACCCTCCCAGGGAGGACAGATCCACTAACACCCTTAGCATGGTTCAGTTCTGAAGGCAGTGGGCATCAGGCAGCTCACCACAAATTTGGAAAGCACACGAGTGTCCACCACACCTACTATTATCTGGACACTTATTTAATTTCTGATGATTTATTGATGAAAAATACTCCCATTCCAGAGAAGGGAAACCATGGTATTACCTGTCCCACACATAACATTGTCACATTATATTACATTATTATGAGATCCTGTAAGCAAATATGGGGACAATTTCCATTTTGGGGGTGTTCAGATTTTACTCAATAGTGTACAAATAGCATAAAGAATTTTCTTTAAAGATGAAGAACTAGACTGTACATAAAATGTAACTTTGCAAAAATTAAGCTTCACCTCATTTAGAACCCCAGTTCTGCATGATGGCAGATGGGTTTGGTACAGGTAGTTATTTCAAGTTTAAATTAATTTAGGCATTTCAGAATATTTATTTCTCTTTATTTTCCCCAAGGATGGTATCTACTTGACACAGGAGGAAGGCAGTCTGTTCCCCTAACCACTGCCTCAGTATAACTCTCCCTGTCATGGTGTCTGACAGTTGGTCCATCCATCACCTCACTGAATTTCCTGGGACTCTCTCTGGTCCTTTCTCAAGGTTGAAGTTCCTACAATGTTCCACTCAGGGAAAACTCAAGATTCAGAAACGCTCAGTCCTCAGTTCTTTAAAGGTTCCCTTGGCCTACTCTTGCCTTAGCAAGTTGGGTTCATTATCATGCTCTGAAGGTGACGTCTGACCTGTTAACAAACCCATTTCTGATCACTCATCACATGAAAATGACCCAATGAATCCAAGAAAAGTCACTGGAGGGGTGAGGAAAAAATGTATTTGGTAAGACAGGAAGACTGGGAACACAGTGGACTAGACATCTTATCACAGAGTTTAAGCTCCTTTTTAAAAAATTGTGTTCATTTTAATTATATATGATAGTTTTATCTTTGGGGTAAAATGATTGATGAAACCTCATAGTTGGAGAGCTGTTGATTTCTGTTCTTCAAGGGGGAGGAGAGAGAAAAGGGAAAATTTTCAGGCAAGTCAACATTGTGCTGCTAGATTCAATGATTGACAAGGTCTGGGTTCTCAGGGAGGCGGGGTTTTTCTAGTGAATGATAACCATAGACGTGGCCACAATTTTCTGCACCGTCAATACTCCATCCCAACTCTTGTGGGTTAAGGGGTAATGGCTGCTCTGCTAACTTCTATTGAAGGTGAGAAGGGAGCGGTGATCATAGAATGGAATGCATAATCTGGAGGTATAAATATTGGAGGATCTGAAGGCATAAGCGAGCCATTCTGTAAATTTTGAACATGTCTATCCACTTTTGTATTGATTGTATAACCTGCTTCCCTCTCATACCATATCAACTGGCACCTCTAACTTGGAATATTGAGGTTTAGGCACTTTTAAAGCACTTTGTACCCAAATTTAATTCCTGTTCAGGGTTACCCTTGCTGTATCATTAGTCCTGCACCAGATTCCCATGGTATTTATGGAAAATTCCTATGCTTCAGAGAAGATCTGACAACTCTATGATGAGGGATCTGACAAATCTATGATATGATTTTCTATTCATTCCCAATAATTACTGACACTTCCCCACATAAAAAAATAATGTTTTTCATTGGTGTTCTAATTACAGGTCATATGAAATTTAAGTTAACATTCCCTTTTTCTAGTGAGAACAAGCAAAATCAACCTGAATAAGGTTCCCATTTGGGATGGTCCACATGCTTCCTACAGGGATTGTCCCCATCCCCACTATCTGTACCACTTTATAAGAGCCTCCCCATATATTTTCCAAGTAGGACTTCAAAGGAGGTTGTCCCTAAATATTTTTCACACTCCCTATAGAGTAAATATATCCAATTAACCCAGAACTGAAGGGAAAATTAGAAGGATTTGCCCTCACTTAGATGGGTCTGCTTGCATCCCAACATCAATATTCAAAGTCAACAAACAGGAAGTTTTTTCAAGGATGTGAGAGGGTAGTCTCCTGATGAGATCATCAAAGGAAAAGCATAAATGTTACCAGTTCATATTGCCAAGTCTACATTTTATCTTGACTATATATTCATATTCATATTGAGACCTTAGCTGGAGTGATGCTCCAGGAGTCAGATGACCTTGACGGAATAGGTGAGTCAGCTGATGCAGACTTCACTCACATGTGGTGTACCCACATATTTACTCTGGCTAACTTGACAAAAGAACAGGTTCTTAGAAGTACTCCAGATGGTCTGATCCTCTGAGCCATAAGCTGTTGGCCTCTCTTTGCTCTTCCATCTTAGAAGTACTAGGTTTCCAGGTTTAAATGCATGGAGTGGCATGTGAGTGGTGTACACAAACCTGTTGGAAGCAAACTCATGACAGGGAGTTAGTATAGTCCCTGATGTATGTAAGGCATGTTCTTATGTTGGAGGAGAGCTGTGAAATTGTCTACCTTACAGTGTTTGGATAAGACTCAATTTGAATCTGAAATAGGCCAGTTGGCAGTGCCTTACCTAAAGGTAAACTGGTTTCTTGACAGGTAGTTACTTTTCTGTAAAGTGTGATTCATTTTCTCAGTTTTCCCTGTCAATGAAGGCCTCCAAGAAGAGTGCAGTTGTACTAGGTCCTTTTGAGTGACAGGTGAGACGAATGGAGATTGGTCATCACTTTGAATTGCATCAGGGGGCCAAATCCTGGAAGAACTTCCTTTCAAAGTTCCTTGACAACTTCAAATGCTCATTCAGTACAAGCCAGGTAGGCATGTGCCCACCCAGAAAGGGTATTCATGAAAAATTAGAGATTTCCATAGTTTCCTGGGGCTCAGGGCCTTTGAGTGAAATCAACTCTCCATTCTTCAGTTGGGTCATTCCCCATTTGTGGAGGTCTGACCATTGTGACTCCCTTTGCATTTTATTTGTCATATCACAGGCAGTTTTGAGTGACATGTTGAGTAGTTCTTGTAAATTGGGTCCTATAATATATTTCTGTATGCGCTGGAGGGTGGCATCCCCCTACCCAATCAGTGCTGTAGTGAATGTCTTGTCAGTTTACAGAAGGGTTTTTAGAATCTGAATCATTCCTGGAGCATGGCATTTCCATTCAGGGACTTTTTTCTCAATGTGAAGCCCCATTCTTTAACCCTTTCTTTATCAGTATATAAAGGTGTATCTTGAGATGTCATTCTGGGGAAGCAGAGGTCCTATAAGAGCGGTGGAGTCATTGATCCTGGTTGTTTGCCTGGATATTCCATTAACCAGTTTGTTATTCATATTTACTAGGCTCTCCAGACCATCTGGTGGCCAGGACAATAAGTTTTTGCCACCTGGAGGGGCTTGAAACAGTTCTAATAACCACATGTTTTCAGGGACATATTTGAGTTCTCTGTTATCTACAGTAACATGTCCTCTTTCTTTCCACATGGCCCCATGGGACTATACTACCCCAAATGCATATCATGAATATTGTACATGTTCATCTGATTTCTCTCATCTAGGGAGAGTGATGGTAAGGGTCATGATTTCCACCTTCTCTGTTGAGCTTCCTGGAGGTAGTGCTTTAGCCTCTAAGGTTTCTTGTAAGGTAAGTTTCCCACTGCATACCCAGCCCAATACTTACCTTGGTCCATAAAAATGCTCCCTCTGCATATAGTCCTAATTGGGGCTGAGCAGAGATTGGTCAGAGAGATCCAACTGATTAGTAGGTTTTAGTTTAATAATCTGCATGAAATTGCATTTGGGGGTGTGGTGGGGTTGCAGGATTAAAGATCTCATTTGGGAGCAATGTGGCAGTAACCTACACAATAGAATGGCTTGATATATTCGTATTCTTGAGGGGATCCAATGACCTTTTTAATTCTAATAGGGAGAAGATATGGCGGGGCACATAAACAAAGTTTGTCCTAAGATAAATTTTTCTGCAACCTCTAGAACATTAGAAGTGTCTGAATTCTCTCACAAGCAGAGAGGTCATTTCTTAGCATGTGATCCATGTTTGGAAAAAAATATTGATTAGAAGTGATGGGAGTAGATATACTTGCCTACCTCATGGTCTGGTTGTTCACCATTGTACGTGTTGGGTTTTCATAGATTCCCTTTTTCAGGTTTAGGAAACCCTTCAATTGGTAGAATTTTTGTTTTAGATGAATGACAGATTCTGTCCAATGCTGCTCCCAGGGATGTTGAGAGGGTCCTATTATCCATTGAAGCTGATTGGCATAATTAACATATGAAGCTACATCCTCCAGTTCTCTCCATGTCCCAACAACAGAAGTTCCTACTTTTTGAAGGTTTTGTCATATTACATTGTGTATATACACCACAATCTTTATCCATTCATCTGTTGATACACATCTAGGTTGCTTCCATATCATGGAGATTGAAAAAAAATATTTGAATGATCAATTGGTCCCTGCAGAAATTAGGGAGAAATTTTAAAAATACTTAGAATCAAATTAAAATGGAAACATAATATACCAGAATCAGTGGGGGTACAGTGAAGGCATTCTAAGAGGGAAATTTATACCCATGAGAGTTCCCTAATAAAAAGACAAAAATCAGAGAGATCTCAAGTAGCTCAATAGTGCATCTCAAGAAAAATGAAAGCAAATCAAAGCCAAAACAAGTACAGGAAAGAACTAATAAACATCAGAGCTCAAACTAATGAAATAGAAACAAAAATAACAATACAAAGAAATGATTAAACAAAGGGTTGGTTCTTTGAAAAGATAAACATGATTTATGGGCCTTCAGTCACACTAACCCAAAGAAAGAGGAAATTACAAAAATTAATAAAATTAGAGACAAAAAGGGGATATTGGAACAGATGTCACTGAAATTTAGAGAATCTTTGGGGACTGCTTTGAAGTCTTATTTTCTAATAAATTAGAAAATCTAGAAGAAATGAGAAAATTTCTGGACACATATGATCTCCAAAATTAAACCAAGACAATATTAAAGTCCTCTATATGCAGTTGAAATAGTAATGGAAAGTCTCCCAACAAATAAAAGAACCCAATGAATTCCTTGCTGAGTTTTTAAAGAAGAACAAAAGAAGAACATCTTTAAAGAAGAACAAAAATCAATACCTCTCAAACTATCCATGTGAAAAAGGAGAAAGGAACACTTCCAAATTAAGTCCTCAAAGTCAGCATCACCTTGGTTGCAAAACCAGATAAATATAAAACAAGAAGAAAAAAGGAAAATTACAAACCAATATCTTTGATGAACAATGTGTAAGAACCCTCAATGAAGTACTTGCAAACTGAATTCAATAGCACATAAAAAATCATACATAATGATCACATTGCTTTCATTCCAGGGATATAAGGATCATTCAAAATATGCAAATTAATTAGTGTAACACATATCATAAGTAGAAATAAAGATAAAAAACATACAATGTTCTCAATAGATGTCAAAAAATCCTTTGACAAAACTTCACAATGCCCCATGATAAAAGCCCTGAGGTTAATAGAGAAACACAGAGGAAATTTATCTCAATATAGCAAGGACTACATATGAAAAAGTCATATCCAAGATCACGCTGAATGGGGAAAAACTGGAAATATTTACACTAAAATCAGAAATGAGAGGAAGATGTCCTGTCTTATCACTTCTGTTCAATAGAGTACTTGAAATTTTAGCCACAGCAAGTAGTCAAAAGAAGGACATAAAATGCATACAAAGAGAAAGGAAAAAATGTAGTAATCCTGTTTTGCAGATCACATGATCCTATCCCTAGATAATCCTAAAGACTCCACTAGAAATCTTCTAGATCTTCTAAATAAACCCAAATAAGTGCAGGATACAAAATCAACAGGAAAACAATTTCATTCATAATAGATTTTAAAAATCCTTAGGAATACAACTAATCAAAAAGGTAATAGACCTTTACAGTGAAAATTATAGATCACTGAAGAAAGAAATTGAAGACACTAGAAAATGGAAAGACTTCCCATACTCATGGATCGAGAGAATATTTTCAAATGACCATATTACCAAAAGCAATCTACAGATACAATGAATTCCCCATCAAAATATCAATGATATTCTTTACAGATCTTGAAGAAGAAATCCAAAAATTCACACAGAAGCAAAAAGATTCCATATATCCAATAATTCCTGAGCAAAAAGAGCAATGCTGAAAGCATTACAACCCTCAATTTCAAAACACACTACAGAACCATAGTTACAAAAACTTCATGGTATGGCATAAAAACAGATACATTGACCAATGGAATACAGAACAGAGACAAACCCATATAGCTAGAGCCATGTGGTTCTTGACATTAGTATCAAAAACACACATTGGAGGAAAAAAACATCTCTTTTCAAATGGTATTGGGAAAATTGGACTTGCACCTGTAGAAGACTGAACATTGGTCCCTATAATTGTTAATTTGAATTGTTACCTTGATTGGCTCAAGAGATGCTGATGATTAAGAAACTTCTGGGTGAGTCAGTGAGGGTGTGTCTAGGGATGATTGGCATGTGGAATAGGAAACTAAAGAGGAAACCCTCCCTAAGTGTGGGCACTACTGTCCAACAAGTTGGACAGTATAAGGAAGAACCAGGAAGCAGCAAGGAACCTTCTTTAAAGGTTGTTAATTGCTGCTGCCATCACCTGAGGACATCAGATTCTTGATAATTCACTCTTCAAGTCGGGCTCTGCCAGTGACTCTCCATGGAGTTTCTAAAAGACTTTGGTGTTGTTTTGAGGTTTTGGCATCTTGATCTATGCAGTTAATGGTTCCTCCAGCTCTCCGGCCTGCAGATGGCCTTTGTAAACTATTCAATGTCTGGTCATTTAAGCCACTCTAAGTGATCCCCTTTTTATAATCATACTTCCTATCGATTCTGTTCCTCTAGAGAAATCTCACTAAAACCATCTCCTTTTCAACCATGTACAAAAATCAACCCAAAATGGGTCAAAGACCTAAAAATAAGACTGACAATTTTGAAACTTCTAGAAGGAAACACTTCAAGAGAAACACTTCAAATCAGCCACAGGCAACAACTTCCTAAATAGAACTCTAGTACTCCGGGTATAATATCAAGAGTTAACAAATGGCACTTTATCAATTAGTTTCTTCACAGTAAAGGAAGTAAAGGAAAAATCATCAGAGTGAAGAGAGAGTCTACAGAATAGGAAAAGATCTTTGCCAGTTACTCTTCTAACAGAGGATCAATGTACAAAATACATAAACTCAGACTTAACAACCCAAAACCAACGTACCCAATGAATAAGTGGGCAAATGAACTGAGCAGACTTTTCTCAAAAGAAGAAATCCAAATGGCCAATAAATGGATTAAAATACACTCAACATCTTTAGTTTTCAGACAAATGTAAATCAAAACTATACTGAGATTCCATCTTATCCCAGTCAGAATAACTACCATCAAGAAAACCAAAGGCAATAAATGCTAGTGAGGATGTGAGGAAAAAGGAACACTTCTATACTATTGGAATAAAAATAAATTAGTATAACCACTCTGAAAATCAGTCTGGAGGTTCCTCAAAAAACTAAAAACAGAACTATCTGGAGATTCAGCTATACAACTGCTATACTTATAGGAATGAAAGTCAACATACTATGAACATACTTGAATATCCATGTTTATCAGAACACAATTCAGAATAGCCAAGTCATATAATCAGCTCATACATCTGTCAAGGTATCAATGAATAAAGAAAATGTAAGTATCTACAGAACAGAGTATTAGTCACCTATAAAGAAGAATGAAATCATATCATTTATAGAAATATGATTGAAACTAGAGTTCATATTACTAAACAAAATAAGTCAGATACAAAAATTTGCATATTTTCCCTTGTAAGTGTAATCCTGGAGGGGAAATGGCAACACATCATGAATAATTATATTGTCATAGGAGACTTTATCTTCTATTGTGATCACTGAATCCATACCTTCCAATAAATCTCTGCCAAATAACTTGTTATGTAATCCTTCCACTACTAAAGGAGTAATTGAGCTGTTGCTACCATCCATGTCTTCCCAAACTATGGGATGTTTCAGTTTTCGGGAAGGTTGTAGTTCTCCTATCCCCTGAATATTAGGTCTTTTTTCTGTTCTACCTCCTAAGCGGTCAACTTCTTGTACTCTTAATAATTTTATATCAGCTCCTGTATCAACTATACCATTAAATGTTATTCCATCGAGCTTAATTTGCATTCTAGGTTTATTCATTTGCACTGGAATTGCCCACATTACTTTCAGATTATTTGTCCTCTTGGTCACGGGGTTGAGGGCTGCCCCTTTTCCAGTTTAAAGGCTTCCCTGTATTATCTGATTTTGATCTACAGTCTCTAGCCCAGTGAAAACCTTTATGACATTTTGGGCATTTAGAAGGAGGGTCTTTTGTGATTGTCCTTGTTTAGGGTTTTTAAATAGGCACTTTCTTGAGGGTCTTCTTCCTCCACAAGCTCAACACGTATTTGAATCCCTCCTTTTAAATTTAAGAAAGCAGCTAAAGCTTCTGCTAATGTCATAGCCTGGGAAGAATTTGTCCCTATAACTCTGCATGCTAACAACCAATCATCTATATTTCTATTTCTAAATGGAGCTATCACTCATCAACATTCAGATGTTGCTTCTTCAAATACGACTTCTTTAAGCAGTGCCTCTGTTGCTGCAGCATGTTCCACCTTGTAGTTAACTGCATCTGTCTACAAAACTGACATTAGGCTGTTTTTTTTTAACTAGGGTTTTTCTTTATTGTAAAGAAATGGGATACATGTTGTTTCTCTGTTTGTACATGGAGTAAGGCGTACCATTTGTGTAATCATAAATTTACATAGGGTAATGTTGTATGATTCATTCTATTATTTTTTCCATTTGACCCACCCCTCACACCCCTTTTTCCCCTCTATACAATCTTTCCTTCCTCCATTCTTGCACCCCTCCCTAACTATAACTCTAACCCTAACACTAACCCCACCACCCCATTATGAGTCATTATCCACTTATCAGCGAGATCATTCAACCTTTGGTTTTTTTGAGATTGGCTTATCTCACTTATCATGATATTCTCCAATTTCATCCATTTGCCTGCAAATGCCATTATCTTATCATTCTTTATGACTGAGTAATATTCCATTGTATATATATATACCACAGTTTCTTTATCCATTCATCAATTGTAGGGCATCTAGGGTGGTTCCACAATCTGGCTATTGTGAATTGAGCAGTTATGAACACTGATGTGGCTGTATGTCTGTAGTATGCTGATGTTAAGTTCTTTGGGTATAGGCCAAGGAGTGCGATAGCTGGGTCAAATGGTGGTTGCATTCCAAGTTTTCTAAGGAATCTCCACACTGCTTTCCAGAGTGACTGCACTAATTTGCAGCCCCACCAGCAGTGTATGAGTGTACCTTTTTCCGCACATCCTCCCCAACACCTGTTGTTGCTTGTATTCTTGATAATTGCCATTCTAATTGGGGTGAGATGGAATCTCGGGGTGGTTTTGATTTGCATTTCTCTTATTACTAGAGATGTTGAACATTTTTTCATATGTTTATTGATTGCTTGTAGATCTTCTTCTGTGAAGTGTCTGTTCATTTCCTTAGCCCATTTGTCGATTGGGTTATTTGTATTCTTGGTGTAGAGTTTTTTGAGTTCTTTATAGATTCTGGAGATTACTGCTCTATCTGAAGTATGAGTGGCAAAGATTTTCTCCCACGCTCTGTAGGCTGTTGCTTCGCATTGCTGATAGTTTCCTTTGATGAGAGAAAGCTTTTTAGTTTGAATCTATCTCAGTTATTGATTCTTGCTTTTATTTCTTGTCCTATGGGAGTCCTGTTCAGGAAGTCTGGTCCTAAGCCAACATGTTGAAGCTCTGGACCTACATTTTCTTCTATAATGGGCAGGATCTCTGCTCTGATTCCAAGGTCCTTAATCCATTTTGAGTTTAGTTTTGTGCACGGTGAGAGATATGGGTTTAGTTTCATTCTTTTGCATATGGATTTCCAATTATCCCAGCACCATTTGTTGAAGAGGCTATCTTTTCTACATTGCATATTTTTGGCCTCTTTGTCTGGTATGAGAAAATTCTATTTTTTTGGGTTTGTGTCTGTGTCCTCTATTCTGCACCATTGATCAACCTTTCTATTTTGGTACCAATACCATGCCATTTTTGTTATTATTGCTTTGTAGTAGTGTTGAAGATCTGGTATTGCGATACCCCCTGCTTTGCTCTTTCTGCTAAAGATTGCTTTAGTTATTCTGGGTTTCTTATTCTTCCAGATGAATTTAATGATTGCTTGCTCTATTTCTGTAAGGTACTTCATTGGGATTTTTGTTGGAATTGCATTGAATCTGTATAGCACCTTTGGTAGTATGGCCATTTTGACAATATTAATTCTGCCTATCCAAGAACATGGGAGATATTTCCATCTTCTAAGGTTTTCTTTAATTTCTTTCTTTAGTGTTCTGTAGTTCTCATTGTAGAGGTCTTTCACCTCTTTTGTGAGATTGATTCCCAACTTCTTTATTTTTTTTGAGGATATTGTGAAAGGGGTAGTTTTCCTAATTATTATTTCCAAAGATTCATCACTTATGTATAAAAATGCCTTAGATTTATGTGTATTGATCTTATATCCTGCTACTTTACTGAATTCACTTATGAGTTCTAAATGTTTTCTGGTGTAATTTCCTGGTTCCTCTAAGTATACAATCATATAATCAGCAAATAGGGATAGTTTGAGTTCTTCTTTACCTATTCGTATCCCTTTAATTTCTTTGGTGTGTCTAATTGTTCTGGCTAGAATTTCAAGGACAATATTGAATAGAAGTGGTAAAAGAGGGCATCACTGCCTTGTTCCAGGTTTTAGGGGAAATGCTTTCAATTTTTCACCATTTAGAATGATATTAGCCATGGGCTTAGCATAGATGGCCTTTACAATGTGAAGGGATGTTCCCACTATCCCTAATTTTTCTAGTGTTTTGAGCATGAAAGGATGCTGTATTTTATCAAATGCTTTTTCTGCATCTATTGAAATAATCATGTGATTCTTGACTTTAAGTCTATTAATATGGTGAATTACATTTATTGATTTCCTGATGTTGAACCAACCTTGCATCCCTGGGATGAGACCCACTTGATCATGGTGCACTATCTTTTAATATGTTTTTGTATCCAATTTGCTGAAATTTTGTTGAGAATTTTTGTGTCAATGTTCATTAAGGATATTGGTCTGAAATTTTCTTTCCTTGGTGTGTCTCTCTCTTGTTTAGGTATCAGGGTAATATTGGCTTCATAGAATGAGTTTGGGAGGGTTCCCTCCTCTTCTATTTTATGGAATTCTTTGAGATGTATTGGAATAAGCTCTTCTTTAAAGGTTTTGTAGAACTTGGCTGAGAACCCATCTGGTCCTGGACTTTTCTTTGTTGGTAGGCTTTTGATGACTTCTTCTATTTCATTACTTGAAATTGTTCTATTTAAATTGTGTATGTCCCCTTCGTTCAGTTTAGGCAATTTATATGTCTCTAGAAACCTTTTGATGTCTTCAAAATTTTCTATTTTGTTGGAGTATAGATTTTCAAAATAATTTCTAATTATGTTTTGTATTTCAGTCGTGTCTGTTGTGATATTTCCTTGTTCATTCCAAATTTTAGTGATTTGGGTTTTCTCTCATCTTTTCTTTGTTAGTGTGGCTAAAAGTTTATCAATTTTGTTTATTTTTTCAAAGAACGAAGTATTTATTTTGTCAATTTTTTGTATTGTTTATTTTGTTTCAACTTGGTTGATTTCAGCTCTGAGTTTAACTATTTCCTGTCTTCTACTACTTTTGGTGTTGGTCTGTTCTTCTTTTTCTAGGGCTTTGAGTTGTAGTTTTAGGTAGTTTATTTGTTGAGTTTTACTTCTTTTATTGAATGCACTCCATGAAATAAATTTTCCTCTAAGTACTGCTTTCATTGTGTCCTAGAGATTTTGATATGATATTTCTTTGTTCTCATTTACCTCTAAGAATTTTTTGATTTCCTTCCTAATATCTTCTGTTATCCATTCATCATATAATAGCATATTGTTTAGTCTCCAGGTGTTGGAGTAGTTTATGTTTTTTACTCTTTCATTTATTTCTAACTTCAATCCATTATGATCTGATAGAACACAAGGTAGTGTCTCTATCTTCTTGTATTTTCTAACATTAGCTTTGTGGCATAATATATGGTCTATTTTAGAAAAGGATCCATGTGCTCCTGAGAAGAAAGTGTATTTACACTTGGTAGGATGGTATATTCTACAAATGTCTGTTAAGTCTAAATTATTGATTGTGTTATTGAGATCTATGGTTTCTTTGTTCAATTTTTGTTTGGAAGATCTGTCCAGTGGTGAGAGAGGCGTGTTAAAATCACCTAGTATTATTGTGTTATGGTCTATTTGGTTTCTAAAATTGAGAAGGATTTGTTTGACATACATGGATGAGCCACTGTTTGGGGCATAGATGTTTATGATTGTTATATCTTGCTGATTTATGCTTCCCTTAGGCAGTATGAAATGTCCTTCTTTATCCCTTCTGACTAACATTGGCTTGAAGTCCACATTATCTGAAATGAGGATGGATATTCCAGCTTTTTTGCTGAGTCCATGTGCATGGTATGTTTTTCCCCATCCTTTCACCTTTAGTCTATGGGTATGTCTTTCTGTGAGATGTGTCTCTTGCAGGGAACATATTGTTGGATCTTTCTTTTTAATCCAATCTGCCAGTCTATGTCTTTTGATTGATGAGTTCTGGCCATTAACATTCAGGGTTATTATTGAGATATGATTTGTATTCCTGGACATTTGGTTCATTTTTAAAATTTTATTTATTTATTTTTTTTCACATGACTTTGTTCCTTCTTTATTTGACAATTCCTTTAGAATAATTCCTCCCTTTGCTGATTTGCTTCTTTGGTGTTCATCTCTTCCTCATGGAATATTTTGCTGAGAATGTTGTGTAATGCTAGCTTTCTTTTTGTAAATTCTTTTAGCTTTTGTTTATCATGGAAGGATTTTATTACATCGTCAAATTTGAAGGTAAGTTTTGCTGGGTATAAGATTCTTGATTGGCATCCATTTGCTTTCAGAGCTTGGTAAATGTTGTTCCAGGCCCTTCAAGCTTTTAGGGTCTGGGTTGAAAAATCTGCTCATATCCATATTGGTTTCCTGCTGAATGCAATTTGGTTCTTTTCTCTCAACACCTTTAAAATTCTTTCTTTATTTTGTATGTTAGGTATTTTCATTATAATGTGCCTTGGTGTGGGTCTGTTGTAATTTTGTGTATTTGGAGTCCTATAAGCCTCTTGAACTTGATTTTCCATTTCATTCTTCAGATTTGGGAAATTTTCTGATATTATTTCATTGAATAGATTGTTCATTCCTTTGGTTTGTTTCTCTAAGCCTTCCTCAATCCCAACAATTCTTAACTTTGGCCTTTTCATGATATCCAATAGTTCTTGGAGATTCTGTTCATGATTTCTTACCATCTTCTCTGTTTGTTCAACTTTGTTTTCAAGGTTAAATATTTCATCTTCAATATCTGAGGTTCTGTCTTCCAGGTGTTCTATCCTATTGGTTATGCTTTCTATGGATTTCTTAATTTGGTTTATTGTTTCCTTCATTTCAAGGATTTCTGTTTGTTTGTTTTTTTTTCAATATCTCTAACTCTTTATTGAAATGATCTTTTTCTTCCTGTATTTGTTCTTTTAACTGTTGATTGGTGCGGTCATTCAATGCTTGCATTTGCTCTTTCATCTCATCATTCAATGCCTGCATTTGCTCTTTCATCTCATCATTTTCTTCCCTGATCATTTTAGTTTTGTACATTCTGAACTCCCTTTCTCTTATTTCTTCTGCCATACTGTCATTGGATTTTATTGATGTAGATTCTAGATTTGTTTGGGACATTTTCTTCCCTTGTTTTCTCATATTGTTCAGGTATCAGTGGACTGCTGAGATATTGCAGATTACCTCTATTGACTTATAATGTCCCTGAAGATTTCTCGTATATCCCCTCTTAGCCTTTAGTAGCCTGTTGTTTTGGAGGAAGTTGATAAGGCAGTGCTCCACAAGGATGCTGCCTCTCTAGCGGTGGTGGCCTTCAGGTGGAGTATATTCCCTGCTAGTGGGCAGAGGTGCCTCCACTTGTTGACCAATGGTCATCCAAAAGGGAACTAGGCTGTGGGCTGAGGCAAGGCCTGTTTGGACCTGTGTCTCTGGTTTTACCGTCCTTGTGGGAACACCTCAACAGGCAGGGAAGACTCACCTGGTAGGGACGTCTTGCTGGTCAGTTCCCCTCCTAGAGGTTCCCCTCAATCCTCAGCTACCACCTGACTGGGCTGCCTTCCTCTGTAATGTTCCCAGGGGCCCAGACCTACCTCCTGGAGTGGGAGCCTCACCCTTCACAGATGAGTCTCCTTAGGCTGCCCCTCCTCAGAGAATCTTCCCGCAGTCCTGGAACCTTCACTCCGCCCCTCAGCTTGTCTCTGTGCGACTCTTCCACCAAGAGCCTCCTAGGTCCTGGGACCCTGCTCTGTGCCTAATTGCCTGGCTATGCGGCCCCTCCTCTGAGCAGCCACCTAGAGCCCCATATAGTCGCTGCAAGTCCCAGCGACCTGCTGCACGCCTCTTCCTCCAGGCAGCCACCCAGTGTTCGGAGTGGTTGTTCTGAGTCCAAGTGACCCGCCGCACACCTCCTCCTCCTCCAGGCAGCCACCCGGAGTTGTGGCGTGGTTGCTACAAGTCCAAGAAACTAACTGTGCATCTCCTCTTCCTGAAAACTGCCCGTAGCCTGGAGCAGTCACTCTGAGTCCAAGTGACCCGCTGCGCTCCTCCTCCTCCTCTGGGCAGCCCCCAGGTGTTCAGGAGCGGTTGCTCTGAGTCCAAGCGACCCACCTCACACCTCTTCCTTCGGGCAGCCACCTGGAGCTCTGGTTTGGTCGCTCTGAGACTAAGCAACCCACCGTGCTTCTCCTCCTCCTCTTGGCAGCCTCCGGTGTTCAGGAGCATTTTCTCTGGGTCCAAACAACTCACTGCACGCCTCCTCCTCTGGGCAGCTGCCCATAGCCCTGGTGCAGTCACTCTGTGTGATGTGCCACACTCCTCCTCCTCCAGGCAGCACCCTGGTGTTCAGGAGTGGTCGCTCTGTGTCCAAAATGCTTGCTGCACAGCTACTCCTCTGGGAAGCTGCCCGGAGTCCCGGTGGGTTGCTCCTAGTCCAAGCGTTGTGCTGAGAGTCCTCCTCTACAATGCTCCCAGTTGTCCGAGTTCACTGCTCCAGCAGGGGGAGGGGTGTCTCATTGGGCAACTCTACTTCACAAAGTTCCCTGCGTTCTGGGACTACCGCCCCATCCGGGACGCCTCCCCAAAGGGAGAGACTCACCTGGCGGCTTTGAGTTGGTCCCAAGTCTCTCAATATCTCCTCTTCTTGAATCCTGAGTCCTGGAGCAACATCTCATTAGGCTTTTGAATTAATTTAACTAATGACTTACAAGATTCCTTAGTAGGGACCTGTCTTAGAGCCCTGAGAGCACATGATCAAAGCTGATCAAAATATTGTGATGGTCCTACTGCCTGTGTAGCTGGAGATGCTTAAATTCCATTACCCTGTAAACTATCTACATTTAATGGTGCACCGGTTGTTCCATTTCTTTCCACTTGTTCACATTGATCCATACATTCAGCTTTCCAGAGTAAAAATTGCCCTCCAAGCAGGCATGCATTAATTGCATCCAATCAAAGAACAATTTAAAGGTAAACTAATCTATATCATCTGATCAAATATGGGAATCTTACGCTGTCCTCCAAGACAGATTTTCTCAATGACTTTATGGTTTCAGATGGATGTGGATACCATCATTGCAGCCTTTGAGCATTTATTACTGGATTAGCTGGAAAAGGTTGAATTACATTATCACTGAACTCTGAATGTGTTTTGAAATCATGAGGCGGAGGGGTTGGTCAAGCATTAGAACCTGCAGTAATGTCCCTAGAACTGCATAAGTCTTTGTAAACTTCCTCCCATGGGAACTTTCCTTTGCCAATAGGGGGAGCTGTTGCTTCACTCTTTTGTTCTTGATAGGATAAGGGGGCCATAAGGAATGCAACCTAACAGGTATCTCAGCTGAAATTGATTGCATGGGTATTTCCTCTTCTCTGCTTACTTGTGGTGGACAAAGAGGAGTAGCTGGAGGGAGGCTATCTTCAAGTATAACTGCTGCATGATCTTCACCATATTTCCCAGGGGTACTACAGTTTTTGTCTCACCTTCCTCTATAGTGCGAGACAATAAAATTTCCAGGTCTACATTCTCTGTCAGAACTCCCTTTAAACAAGCATAGATAGCTGTTATTATTGGATAAAACACTGCTGGTGGAATTGAACCTTCTCTCACTTCTGCTTTCCTAGCAGCATATAAAACTCTTCCCCAAAATCAGACTCCCAGACATGAGCTCCAGAAACCTAAAGAGCTATTTTCGACCCTTTTCCCAACATGCAAATAACTCTCTTTCAGACACATTAATCCACCTACTTCATAATAATTCTTTCAAAGCATTCAATTGAGGCTCTTTGCTGAAGGAGATAAATTACCCATTACAGAGGGTCACACCCATCCTGAGGAATGTTAGCAGATCCCTGTCTCCAGTGCCAGACATAGATATCTGAGATGGAGGTCCCACTGGGAGTGAATGACAGAGATGTTTCCCAGTAAACATAGGAGACATAGGAGACCAGGCTCGGAAGGCACAGATCTAATTTTACTGATGATTGTACAAAACATATGTAGGCACATTATCCAATCAGGTTAAGATGCTTGTTAAAACATAACAGAACCAACCTATAGGTAAGCTATATGATGTACTAATGTAAACAAATCAAGTATCCCTAAGTGATTCTGTCCGGTAACAAGTCTGAGACAAAGGACTGGGGGAAGGGCAAGCCCCAGCACAGAGCATGAGGCAAGGCAGTGTGGGTGAACTCACATCACAGCTTGGTGTGATGCCTGTTGAGCGAGGCTTTCCCTCTGCTCATTGCTCAGCCTCAGTAACTGCAAAGGCCTACAAACCATGCCGAGTCTTTACCATTTCCTCACTTTCTCCATCCAGACTATTAGGTTTATTTAAACCATGGTGTCAGTGACTTTTGACAAATGTGCTTGAGGATTGTTCCCTTTATAGTATAAAGAGGGAAATCAAAGAGAAAAATGTAGAAAGTGAAAGATCACTTCAATAAAGAGAGATTCTAAAAAAAAGCCACAAAATGAAGGAATCAATAAACCACTTTATAAATTCAGTGGAAAGCATCATCAAAAGTGAGACAATTTGGAAGACAGACCCTCAGAAATTGAAGACACGATAAAGTTGACCATGCAGAGAAGAGAGTAAGAATTCATGAACAGAACTTCCAAGAATTATGGGATAACATGGAAAGATCAAATTTAGGAGTAATCAGGATAGATGAAGGAGCAGAGACACAAACCAAAGAAATGCACATTCTATTCAATGACATAATATCTGAAAATTTCCCAAACCGGAAGAATGAAATGGAGCATCAAATACAGAGGCTTACACAAACCCAAATGTGCAAAATTATAGCAGACCCACACCAAGACATATTATAATGACAATAACTGAAATAAAGAATAAGGCTAATATTCGCTTCAAAGAATGATTTTTGGAAGGATTCCCTCCATTTCTATTTCATGGGATACTTTGAGAAGTATTGGAATGAGTTTTCTGAAAGTCTTGTAGCATTTGGCAGAAAATCCATCTGGTCCCGGACTTCTGTGGTTGGCAGACTTCTGAAGACTTCTATTTCATTGCTTAAAATTGAACTATGTAAATTATATATGTCCTCCAGATTCAGTTTGGGTGGATCATATGTCTCTAGCATCCTATCCAAATCTTTGAGATTTTCTATTTTGATAAGTAGTATGTCTCCAAAGTAGACATACTACCAAAAGTGCTATACAAATTCAATGCAATTCCAAATAAAATCACAATTTCATACTTCATAGAAATAGAGAAAGTAATTATGAAATGCATCTGCAAAAGTAAGAGACCCAGAATAGCTAAGGCAATACTTAGCAGGAAGATCAATGCAGGTGCAACTATACTACAGAGCAATAGTAATAAAAACAGCATGGTGTTGGCACCAAAATAGACAGGTAGATCAATGATACAAAATACAGGACACAGAGAAAAACCCACATAAATACAGTTTTCTCATTGTGGACAAAGGTGCCAAAAACATACAATGGAGAAAAGATAAACTCTTCAACAAATGCTGCTTGGAAAACTGGAAATCCATATGCAGCAAAATGAAACTAAATCCCTATCTCTCACCCTGCACAAAACTCAACTCAAAATGGATCAAGGCCCTTGGAATTAGACCAGAGACCCTGCATCTAATAGAAGAAAAGGTAAGTTCAAATCTTCATCATGTTGGCTTAGGGGAAGACTTCCTTAACTTGACTCCCAAAGCAAAGAAAATAAGAGCAGGAATCAGTAATTTGGATAGATTCAAATTCAATTCACAATAGCTAGATTGTGGAATCAACCTAGATGCCCTTCTGTTGGGAGAAATTCTAGTTCCTGGCTGGCAGCAGTGAATGTCTCAAGTGTGTAAGAAAAACCTTCTCACATTCATACCCATCAGGAAAACCTGCGGAGAGGAACATTCCACTCTGGCCACCTAGGAAAGTAAACAACTGCCCCCAAATTGACCTAGTGTTACCAAGGAAACCTGTATAGGAGACTGCTGGTCTCACTCCCCATGGCACATTGTAATTGGGCAAGAAGTCTATAAAATGTATGTCTATTTCTGCAATAAAAGAGTTTACAGGCTGCTTGCCACAACCTGCTTCCACCCACTCCCAGAGTTTGAGGATCTTGACTCTGCAGCCCTTTCTTGTGCCTCAGATAGCCTTTCACCCCTGCATTTTGGCACCCATGTGCCTCATTACTCATGCTACTTGGGATTGGCAAGTCACCCTGATTTGGTAAGGGCCCCTTTATGTTCTGTGTGCTGACTGTCCTGTGAGGGTGAGCACAGGACCCCTTTCCCAGCCTTTTCTTCCCTGTTCGTCCTGATGGTCCTAATCCCTGAGAAAAGGCACACACTGCCACTGGCTCCATGTTATGTGTCCCCCCCAACCAGCGCATCTACCTTCCATTTTGGTTCTCCCAGCAAATTCACATAAGAGATTGATACCCCCAAATTCAGAACCAGGTCTCCTTCTATAGAGATTTTTACTGGAGACACCGTGCTGATATTTGCCCATGACGTAATGACTCACAGAAGTTCCCTTCTAAGCACCAGACATATTGGATCCTAAACACTCCTCTGTATGTCAGAAGATAGTCTCCCTTTGTCTGCACATTGGGCCCCTATTTCAGCCTTAGGGATACTCATTGCAGGTTACCTCACAGTCATTCTCTTTGTTCTGGAGAGATTTGTTTATGCTAATTCACAACTCAACACCACCCTTTCACATAACTCCACTCCATGGGAAATCTGCCCCCGATGCAGAAAGCTCCACAGCTCGCCACTTTAAAGGCACTTCTACTGCAGCACGGGCTTAAAGTGAAACCAAAAGATCTAAACTGTTTGGGGATGAATCAGTAATCATTGCACCATGTATTAGCCTGAGAACATTTGGGACCCCCAAATTTGGAAGAGGGTTCTCTACCTAGCTAGGAAAAGAGAAATTCATGACAGCCACTCCCCACCAGCAACTTTCATTCCAATTCTCCTAGCGATTATTGCCAGCCTTCAGGCTCCTCAGCAAAAGATATTAAAAATCACAATGATTCTCTTGATGACAAGAACATGATTTTGCAAACCTCCATTTCAAGTGTTGTGAACTCTGAGGAGGAGGAGACAGACACCCATACAGACAAAGGCCTCTTAACGGGTAACAAAGGCCTCCTGCTAAGTCACAACATCTTCCCACCTAGTCACAAAGGCCTTCAACCTTCTGCTCCGCCCCTTCTGTACACTTGGAGTGAATTGCCCTCTCCCACTCCCTCCAGAGTTCTCTCCGGAGTTGTCTTGGAGAAGCAGAGAACTTTAAAAGTGTCTTTTTTTTCTCCCAAGAATCCATTTGCGATGTACCCCATCAATTTGGGTGAAAGGCCTTGGATCCCACCCCACTTTCAGACCTCGCCCTTCTTAGGAAGGCATCTCAAGAATCTGGTCCCGACTCCCCTTGCTTTGAAGAAATACTTAACCAATGTTCAGCTAATCTTCAAACTCCCTTTGATTGGGTTACTGTCCTCAAAGACTGTTTAACTCACCCACAATTTTTGTAGTGGAAAGTCTACTCTGAGGAGGAAGGAGAACAAAAACAGCACAAAATAATTTGGCTTAAAATATCCCCTTAACATTGGACATGCTTTCTGGGTGTGGAAACTATGTTAGCCCACAAGCCCAGTCACAAGTTGGTAACCTTATGTTTTTTGACCAAGTTAAAAGCTTGGCCATGAAAGCCAAAAAAAAAAAAAACATGACTCCGCCAAAAGCAGAGGAACTATTTAGAAATTTAATACAATCCCCTAATGAATGGTTTCCTAACTTCTTGTCACGGGTTACAGAGGCCGTAGTGAAGAGAGTTCCATATGACCCCCCTCAAGACTCCTTAATAAAACAGTTGGCTTGGGAAGGGCAAATGCTGAAACAAAACATGCCATAGCCCTGTCAGGAATGAGGCAATCTCAAAATGGATTTCAGCTACGAAGGAGGAGGTTACTCCTACGGCAGGCCCCACGCTTGCACTAGTAGCTGCTCAATAAATTGACCCTTCAGCACAGAGAAAAATCCTCACATGACAAGCTGGGGTCTATATGCTGGGACCATAATAAAAAATGACATATAGCAAAATAATAGATAATAGACTTTCAAACCCAAAACTCCTTGCCCTAAATGTAAACAAGGATATCATTGTGTGAAGGACTGCAAAAGGAACAATTTAAACTTCAAAGGGGGCAACACTCAGCCCCCCAAGTTAGAGGGACCACTGCACATCCCCAGGTGCATTAGACATTGCCAATCCTGGACACAAAACCTAGAATGACTTAGATGGAGTCCCCATTAAGGGTCTAGTGGATACTGGAGCACATATTACCATCATTGACTCTGATACTGCCTCAAAAATGCAATGGAAAATAATAGCTGGCCCTAACATTCAAGGAGTAGGTGGTCTCCAACCCACTCATCAAGTGTCCTCCTCTGTGATTTGGCAAGACCTCAATGGCAAAAAGGGTGCTTTTCACCCCCTAATCACAGATGTTCCCAACACTTTATGGGGACAAGATATATTAGGAATGATGGATACTATTTTGAGAACAGATGATAAGGCCTTCTATGATGAGATAATAGTACAAGACAAAATGGGTCTATTGGGCTCACAGAACCCCCAATTCTAAAGACCACTGTTCCTCCCCTCCTGAAGTCCAAACCCATTACCATACAGTGGGACACCCCTATGGGTAGAACTCTGGCCCATTCTAGAGCCTAAACATACCATCCTAAAAATGCTAGTGGAAGAACAGTTAAAACTTGGGCACACAGAGCCTTCCACTAGCCCACATAATACTCCTCACTTTGTCATCCCAAAAAGGTATGGTAAACATAAACTCCTGCAAGACCTTACACCTATTAATAAACATATGAAAAAGATGGGATCCTTTCAATTGGGACCCCCAATCCACTAGTCGTCCAAACAATTATCATGTAATTACCATTGATATAAAAGATTGTTTTTTCTCAATTCCTATTGCACAACAGGACAAACCATATTTTGTCTTTATGATTTGTGAAACTAATACCAGGATCCCAGCACAAAGGTACCAATGGGCAGTACTGCCCCAAGGAATGAAGCTAGCCCCCCCACCATGTGTCAACACTTTGTTTCACATGCAACCAGGTCTCTCATTAAACAATAGTTAATAATGCACCTTATGGATGATATCTTACTTGTCCATAGAGATAGTGCCACATTACTAACTCGCCTTAAGCAACTTTTGGCCAACCTCACTACCTTGAGGTTACATGTGGCAACTGACAAGGTTCAGTACCAATCACCCTTTGAGTTCTTAGGATATAAAATTTCATAAAAAATTGGGCCCCTCAGACCAACTATACTTATAAAGCCTAAAAATACCATCAATGAATTACAACGTTTTTGTGGACATATTAATTTTCTCAAACCCTTTCTGACCCCCTTATTCGACTTGCTCAGGCAAGACTCCTGCCCTTCAAAGAAAATTACCCTAACTTCACAAGCTCTGCAGTTAATCACATCAATTACTGTCTTGCTGACCTCAAAACACAATGTTATGATGAAAGTCATCCCCTGCTAAGGTTTGTCATGTTGTCCCCAGGAGCACCCCTTGGTGTCATTTGGCAGCAGGATGGCCCTCTGTTCTGGGTACATCTCACATGTAGTCACTGCCACAAAATCACCAGCAGCCTGGAAAGCACTATTCTTACAGTGCTTAAGGAAATATATTTCTATAATAATGTCTTCAATGCTGAGCCAGATACTCTGGTACTTCCATTAACACAAGTTGAAATCTTACACCTCACACAGAACAGCACTCAATTCCGAACCTTAATCTCTGACTTTCCAGGACAATTAGATAATCACCTTCCTCCTACCAAGATGCTTCAGACACTACAATTCCTAGATACTTCTCCTCCAAAAAATGCCTTCCCTTCCTCACAATCCATACCCAAAGATCCATGTGCATTTACTGATGCCAATAAGGAAAAGGTTGGGGTACTTATAAAAACAGTAAGTGGACCAGACATCACACATCTAGAGAACCATACAGGGTCTGTTCAACTAGGTGAATTGAGGGCTGTAATCCAAGTATTTCTTCTATGCTCAGAAACCTCTATTAATATATTTTCTGAAAGCAAATACTCTGGACAAGTGGCAAATACACTCCCCTTTTCTGTGTTCAGATTGACCAATAAACACATTGTTCAAGCCCTCCACACCTTAAAGGAACTTACTGAAAGAAGACAATTTTCACAGTATATTACCCATGAGAGATCCCACACAAATCTGACAGGGATCATTGCTCAGAGTAATGATAAAATAGACAAACTCATGTCATGGTACTCCATTTCATTGAGTGCCTCAGAGCGAGCACACATACTATATTCTAAGTTTCACATGTCATAAATTTTTTTAAAAAAAGAACGATAACCATTGTCATGAGAGCATGCAAAAGTATAATTCAGAAAAGCAGCAACTCAAAGGAGAAATGAAAAAAATCAGGCAATATTAATACATAAAACCACACAATTGCAAAATGAACATTAGAAGAAGAAAGAATTAAAAAAAAACCACAAAAACAATAACCAGGAAAAAAATGAACAAAATCACAGAAGTCCTTACCTAACAGAAATAATCTTGAGAATGAATAGTTTAGTATCCTCAATTAAAGTGTTTAAACTACCTGCATTAAATTTGAATTAGTGGAAACACTACCTAATGATTTACTACCAATAATAAACTCACTTCCCCGGTAAAGACACAAAAAGACTGAAAGTGAAGGGATGAAAAATCATATTCTATGCCAATAGAAACCAAAAGTGATCAGGAGAAGCTATACACGTAGCAGATAAAGTAAATCTTATGTCAAAAATTTTAAAAAGAGACAAAAAACACTATGTAATGGTACAGTGATCAATTCAACAAGATAAAATAACAATCATAAATATGTATACATCTACTGACAGAGCACCTAATTATGTAAAACAAGAATTATTCAATGTAGAAGGAAGGATAGACACCCATACAGTTATTCTTGGGGATCCCAATAACCTAGTTTCACCAATAGATCTTCCAGACAAAAATTAACATAGAGACTTAGGAATTATACCATACTAAAGGGAAAATGGACCTAACAGAATCTATAGAACATTTAATGAAAAAAAAATGCAGAAAACATATTCTCTTCATAACTGCATGGAAAATTCTTCAGGATACACTCTATGTTAAGCCACACAGATCATTTTACTGATTTTACAAGCTGTTATCATGTATCTTCTCTGACCTCAATAGAATAACATTAGAAATCAATAACAAACATGTATTGGAATACTACACTGTAGCCCAGAAATTGCACAATTATAACTCAAAGTTCAAAATGTTTCTAAAAATCAGACAGAAAAGTTTAGAAATTGTACAAATACATGGAAATTGAACAACTACATATGAACAATAAATGGATCTATTATCTTTTATTAAAGGATCCAAATGGACCCTTAAAACTTTTTTGACACAAGAATGGAAACACAACATCTCAAAATCTATGGACTACAACCAAAGCAGTAGAAAGAGGGATAGCTATGGCAATGAGAGTATACACCAACAAATAGATGATCTCAAATAACCAAGCTAACAAGGCAACTCAAGGAAGTAGAAAAGCAAGAACTCATGGAAAGTCACAAGCACTCAAGGAAGTCTACACAGCACTACAGAAACAGAAGCAGGGGAGGCGGGTCCACGCAAGTGTGTTAGAAGGAGGTAGCGGCGGCGCTGCGAGGGAGATCCCAGAAGATGGTCGTGATCAAGGACTTGGTGGAGTCTGCTTGTCACCTGCGGGAGGTGCGATTGCCAGGTGAAGGCAATCCTGACTCCTGGAGGTTGGTGCCCTGAAGTTCATGCGGCAGCCAGTAGACCAGATAAGCCGTGCTCCGCTGGGCAGCTCCGTTGCATTACTGGTGAGCCTTCTCCCTGCTCATAAGTATCACTCCCCAGATGGCTTGGCTCTCCGAGACCCACCTACTTCAGGCGGTGAAGAGGTTGAAGAATGAAATTCAAAGGAGGATGGCAAATTCAAGTCCCGCCTCAACATTTTGGAGAAGCCCTAAGCTACTAAGCCAGACCCTGTCTCAAAATATTTACGGAGGGGTTGGAGATGTAGCATTGTGTTTAAATTGGGCAGGGGAAAAGGAGTATTATTGCTGCCTCCTGAATCTCAACTCTCTCCAAGATTTCTCTGTAGACTTCTGCAGTAAACCACGTTAAAGCCAATTTTAAGTCAACTGGGGACTTAATTAGCCTGTCTACTATTGTAGAGGGACTTTAGAAAAAATCAAAGCATAGATCTGCCAAATGATCAGCCATTCACTTCCTAGGTATTGTGATGTTGAGAAAGCATATGATGAAGAGAATGAAGATATAAGTTCACATAAAGGCTTATGCATGAATGTTTATGACAGTTTTATTTGTAATAGTAAAATACTGAGAACAATGTAAATGTCCATGAACAGTTTCCATTGGTAATGCTTTAAACAGTGTCCATCGAGCTGTGGAGGCAATACAGAAAACTGGATGAACACAAGGAAACCATGGAATTGCTGCAACATGATATGAAGGAAGACAGTCCAAATTCTCGGTATCCAACCTGTGAGATACATTGGAGCTGATCGGTGCTCTCACAAACAAACCTGACAGCAGCAGACCTCTGGAGACTGCAGAAGAAGGTGAGCACTGGACTGGCTTCTTAGTATTTCTTGCAGGTTTGGGCAGCTTATTCCCACCTAGGGAGTGTGAAAGATGTTTCAGCAGCACTGATTGAGTCCAGTGAGTAATGTATCCACTTACTGAGATAAAGCTGATGCACTCTGTTTTCATTTAGAAAAAGCCCATTTTGTACATGATTTGTACTCTGGTCTATTAAGGGAAGAATTGGTAATGTTTAGCTTGAAATAGACTTCTCCATGCTGTCTGCATCCATTTACAGGCAAAAATGTTACTGTCATAACATATTAAACCAGCACCAAATGTTGTTTACAGTACTCTTCATTTCTGTATAAAATTTACTTAAAAATAGATTTTATTCCTTCTGGAACCAGTAACATATAATGGTAGGATTATTGAATGAGAAGAGCACTTGACTTTGGTAGGGACATAATTAATTAATATTTACAGATGCATTACCTCCATTATGGACATAACAAAGGCTCTAGACTGTGTTGACTTTGATCCCTTTTCTAATAAGTGTTATTCAGTTTGGGAAAGCAAGATAGCCTCCCTTGGATTCTTTTGATTGGGAAACAGAACAACAGTGGGAGTTCTTGTCCTCATATTTGGTGCTACATAATCTTATGGAAACACTCTTTTAGCACTAGCTTACCTGATAGCTTGAACTCCCAGACCATGCTTATTTATTGCACATCTTCCAGTACGTTAAAAGATCTTCAATATCCTGATTTTATGCTATTGTTACTTGACTGCTTAAACTCTTACCATCTAAATATGTATAATGCTAACTTGCACTGTAACCTGAGTATCACTCAGGTGAAATGTTTCGGACTGAAAATGAATCAGATTTTTTGGAATGTTTGCATATATATAATGAGTATCTTGGATATGGGTAGTCAAGTCTCAATATGAAACTTATTTATGTTTCATATACACTTGGACCTGATAGTTGGGAACGGGTGGACTCTTTTGTTTCCATGTTTTTGTTTTTGTTTTTGTTTTTGCAGTTCTGGAACTTGAACTGAGGACTTTGCACATGCTAGGCAAGCCCTCTGCCTCTGATTTACATCCCCAGCCCCTGATAGTAATCTTATGTGATATTTTTATGCACCATTTTTCTTTGTATTGGGGATTGAACTCAAGGGTACTTAACTACTGAGACACATTCATCCATTTCTACCTTTTTATATTTTATTTAGACTCAGGTTTTCACTAAGTTTTTTGGGGTCTCCTTAAATTAGCTACCAAACAGCAAAAGGTCCTAAGAATGTAAGTGTGATCTTAAATAAACGAAGGTTAAAAAGGTAATTTAGGAATTTTTTTTAGATAGACAGATTTTAAAATTTGTTTATTTTTTTAAATTTATTTTTATTCATTTTACACAAATGGGGTACAGCTGTAGTTTATCTTGTTGTACACGAACGCCCTTCTAACTAATTTTGTCTTGAAGACTGCATTATCTAATATGAGAATGGATATGCTTCTTTACTGAGTCCATGTGCATGGTATATATTTTCCCATCCTTTCACCTTTAGTCTGTGGATATCTTTTTCTATGAGATGAGTGTCTTGAAGGCAGTATATTGCTGGGTCTTTTTTTTAATCCAGTCTACCAGTCTATGTCTTTTGATTGATGAGTTCAGGCCTTTAACATTCAGGGTTATTATTGAGATATGATTTGTATTCCCAGTCATTTTGGCTTATTATTGGTTTTTGACTTGGTTTCTCCTTTATTTGGGTATTGTTTTAGGGTAGTTTCTCCCTATGCTGACTTACATCATTGTTTTTCATTTCTTCCTCATGAAATATTTTGAGGAGAATGTTTTATACTGATGGCATTCTATTTGTACATTTTTTTAACTTTTGTCATGGAAGGATTTTATTTCATCATCAAATCTGAAGGTAAGTTTCCCTGGGTATAAGATTCTTGGTTGGCATCAATTTTCTTTCAGAGTTTCAAATATGTTCCAGGTTCTTCTAGCTTTTAGGGTCTGGGTTGAGAAAAATGCTGATATCCATATTGATTTCCCCCTGAATGTAATCTGATTTTTTTCTCTTGCAGCCTTTAAAATTCTATCTTAATTTTGTATGTTAGGTACTTTTATTATAATGTGCCTTGGTGTGGATCTGTTGTAATTTTGTACATTTGGTGTTATAAGACTTGTATTTGTATTTCATTCTTCAGTTTAGGGAAATTTTGTGATATTATTTTAATGAATAGATTGTTGATTCCTTTGGTTTGTATCTCTATGCATTCCTCAATCCCAACAATTCTTAATGTCAGTCTTTTCATGATATCCCATGATTCTTGGAGGTTCTGTTCATGTTCTTGCTGTCTTCTCTTTGTTTTCAAGATTAAATATTTTTTCTTCAAAAGAAGAAAAAAAAAAAAAAAGAAACAGAAGCAGATTTGAATGGGAACTATAAATGCACAGAGTGCTCACAGGATTCCTCACTGTTATGGTCTGCTTCTAAAAGTCTGTACCCATATCTTGGCTTCGTATCAACACAGAATATACTTCATGAGAAAATGATCAATTGCTTCTTCAGTATTTCCTGGTGTAATGGTCAGATATGTGTGCTCCTATGCTATGGACACCTTAAATTTGTCTGTTTAACTGCCCTACAGCCTAAAAGACTTTTGCCTTAGCTTGTGTCCAGACTCCAATTTTGTTGATCTTATTGCCCACGTCCTGGACCATTTTCCAGAAATGTAAAAGAAGATGAAATTATCCATAGTTCAGGAATTATATTGCCTGTTACTTCCAGTTGAACAAACTGATCCATGTAACCCAAGTAAATGTCTTATCATGGAATCTGTTCTTTTCTGTAAATAAGCCCATGGCCAAGAACTTGCAATGTCCTTAAGGGAAGTAATAGCCTCCCATGTTTTCACTCACAGGTATGTATTGGAGGACATAAATTTATCTGTTAGGACACTGGCTCATGACAGGTGTAAAGACACAATGAAATAATCTTTAATTTTAATAAATATGTCCTTTGCCTACATGCATATCAAAAGTCAAGTTCAATACACATATGAAAGATTTCTAAAAGACAGGAGTGGTGTATGCAATTTTTGTTTTTAGAACACACATTTAATTTCTTTAAGGGTCTTGTGTGGCAATATGTTGGTCTTTCTGAGATCTTAAATAATTTTACACACTCCAATAACTCCAATTGATACATACAAATGGTTTACTTGGTAATAGCCTCAGTTTGGTCTTCTCTCAAAACCCAATATTGAGTGACATCAGAGAGCTGGCAGAATATGAAGCCATGGGTTCCTTTCTCCAGCACACCAATTCCACAATGATTTGTGATTATGGTTTTTCCTTTCTGGAAAGGTTAGAAACTAAATGAGAGGGTTCTGTTCCTCAAGCAACTGTGAAATGAGACATAGCAAATTTATGAGGTAAGTGTGCAACACCTTCTCTCTAGTATCCCTATCCCTAGCATAGCAACATATGATTAAGAGGAAACCTTCTTGGTCTTAGAGATTCCAAGGAGGAGAAAAGTTGGAGCATGTGTCCAATGTCCCAGCTTTTCTGATACCCAAGAACTGGATTCTGTCTTACCTGTCTTGGAGCACTAAGGACCTGGTAGAGTATAGCTTCCTGGGCCCAGTGAAATCCAGACAGCAGTCTAATCTAGCATAGAGTTTGTCACCAGAGTCCCTACCCCAGCTCAGCTCTGAGTGGACAGGTGGAAAATTCACGTCCCAGCCTCTACTTGCTCAATAGTGTCAGACACAGCATCCAAAGATCCAACTCTTGTTGGTGCTACCCAAGGAAAAAGTCTCAGACTTCCTGTCCTGAATTGTAGGGCATCTAGGTTGGTTCCACAATCTGGCTATTGTGAATTGATCAGCTATGAACACTGATGTGGCTGTATCTCTGTACTATGCTGATTTTAAGTCCTTTGGGTATAGGCCGTGGAGTGGGATAGCTGGGTCAAATGGTAGGTCCATTCCAAGTTTTCTAAGGAATCTCCACACTGCTTTCCAGAGTGGTTGCACTAATTTGCAGCCCCACCAGCAATGTATGAGTGTTCCTTTTTCCCCACATCCTCTCCAACACTTATTGTTGCTTGTATTCTTGATAATTGCCATTCTAAATGGGGTGAGATGGAATCTTAGTGTAGTTTTGATTTGCATTTCTCTTATTACTAAAGATGTTGAACATTTTTTCATATGTTTGTTGATTGCTTGTAGATCTTCTTCTGTGAAGTGTCTGTTCATATCCTTAGCCCATTTGTTGATTGGGTTATTTGTATTCTTGGTGTAGAGTTTTTTGAGTTCTTTATAGATTCTGGAAACTAGTGCTCTATCTGAATTATGAGTGGCAAAGATATTCTCCCACTCTGTAGGCTCTCTCTTCGCATTGCTGAGAGTTTCCTTTGCTGAGAGAATGCTATTTAGTTTGAATCTATCCCAGTTATTGATTCTTGCTTTTATTTCTTGTGCTATGGGAGTCCTGTTAAGGAAGTCTGATCCTAAGCCAACAAGGTGAAGATTTGGATCTACTTTTTCTTCTATAAGATGCAGGGTCTCTGGTCTGATCTCAAGGTCCATGATCCATTGTGAGTTGATTTTTGTACAGGGTGAGAGATAGGTGTTTAGTTTCATTCTGTTGCATATGGATTTCCAGTTTTCCCAGCACCATTTGTTGAAGAGGCTATCTTTTCTCCATTGCATATTTTTGGACCCTTTGTCTAGTATGAGAAAATTGTATTTATTTGGGTTTGTGTCCATGTCCTCTATTCTGCACCACTGATCTACCTGTCTATTTTGGTGCCAATACCATGCCATTTTTGTTACTATTGCTTTGTAGTATAGTTGAAATTCTGGTATTGCGATACCCCCTGTTTCATTCTTCCTGCTAAGGATTGCTTTAGCTATTCTGGGTTTCTTATTCTTCCAGATGAATTTCAAGATTGCTTGCTGTATTTCTGCAAGGTACATCATTGGGATTTTAATTGGAATTGCATTGAATCTGTATAGCACTTTTGGTAGTATGGCCAATTTTACAATATTAATTCTGCCTATCCAAGAACACGGGAGATCTTCCCATGTTCTAAGGTCTTCCTTAATTTCTTTCTTCAATTTTTTTGTAGTATTCATTGTAGAGATCATTTAACTCGTTGGTTAGATTGATTCCTAAGTATTTTAATTTTTTTGAGACTATTGCAAATGGTATTATTTTCCTCATTTCCCTTTCAGCTGTTTAGTCACTTGCATATAAAAATGCTTTAGATTTATGCATGTTGATTTTATAGCCTGCTATTTGGCTGAATTCATTGATGTGGTCTAGAAGGTTTTTGGATTCTCTAAATATAGAATCATGTATCTGTAAATAGTGACAACTTAAGCTCCTCTTTTCCTATTCATATCCATTTAATTTCTTTAGTGTGCCTAATTGCTCTGTCTGGAATTTCGAGGACAACGTTGAATAGAAGTGGTGAAAGAGGACATCCCTGTATAAATCCAGTTTTTAAAGGGAATGGTTTCAGTTTTTCTCCATTAAGAATGATGGGCGATCCAAGATGGCGGACTAGAGGGTGACTGCATCCCCAGTCACTCCAGAACCCAGGAGTTAAGAAGGGGAGACATTGAGAGACTCAGTCTAAAACAGAGCCACAGGTGAGTCTGCCCACTGGATAAATCTCGGCCCGGGTGGCAGGCCCAGATAGAGGTGGCTTATCGGAGCAGGGCAGGGCAGCTAGAGTCTTCCACAGGCAGCCCTGCACACTCGGGCAGTGGGCCCCTCCCACACAGCCAGCTTCTCCAGGTTCTCGGAGCAGGCCCCCTATTGAGAGCATTTCTGATCAGAACAAGCTCCAAGTCCTGGAGCCAGCATGGCATACTCTGGCCTGCAAGCAGCTTCAGCGACTAGGACAGGGCAGCCAGAGACTTACCCAAGCAGCCCGGCCCCCTGCGGTGGGAGGTGCCTTTCAAGGCTAGCTTCTTGGAACAGATCGCCCAGTGAGATCCTTTCTACATAGAGCCAGCCACAAGTCCCTGAGCCAATGGAGAGCTTCGATCCGCAAGCAGCCTCTGGGATCAGGGCAGGGAAGCCAGAGACTTCTCCAGGCGGCTCTGACCACTCCAGCCGCAGGCTCTTTCCACAGGGCAATACAAGATGGTGGCCTAGAGGGTGACTGCATCTCCAGTTGCTCCAGAAACCAGGACTCAAGAAGGGGAGGCATGGAGAGACTTGGACAAAAATAGAGTCACGGGGTGAGTCTCCCCCACTGGGCGAAACTTGGCCTGGGCAGCAGGCACAGATGGGGTGGCTTATCAGAGCAGGGCAGGGCAGCTAGAGTCTTCCCCAGGTAGCCTTCCACACTCTGGCGGTGGGCTCCTCCCACACGGCCAGCTGCAAGGTGCAGGCCCCCAGTGAGAGTCTTTCTGCACAGAGCCAGCTCCAAGCCCTGGAACCAGTAGGGGGCTAGGGGCAGCTTTCTTCGGAAGCACTGCATTATCAAGTTCCTCCAAGACTTCAGGCTACTGAAGGCTGGGAGGTGATACACTGGAAATCTAGGGGACACTATAAGCCAATAGAGGAAATCTGCAATATCTCCGGGTCCCACTGACAGCTGACAAATATGACAAAACAAGGGAGGAAAATGTCCCAAACAAACCTAGATACTACATCAATAAAACCCAATGACAGCACAGCAGAAGAAATGTCAGAAAGGGAGTTCAGAATGTACATAGTTAAAACAATCAGAGAAGCAAATGAGGAGATGAAAGAGCAAATGCAGGCATTGAGGGAGGAGATGAAAGAGCAAATGCAGGCATTAAATGATCGCACCAATCAACAGTTAAAAGACCAAATACGGGAAGCAAGAGATCATTTCAATAAAGAGTTAGAGATACTGAAAAAAAAAAAACAAACAGAAATCCTTGAAATGAAGGAAACAATAACCCAAATTAAGAACTCCATAGAAAACATGACCAATAGGATAGAATACCTGGAAGACAGAACGTCAGACATTGAAGACAAATTATTTAATCTTGAAAACAAAGTTGGCCAAACAGAGAAGATGGTAAGAAATCATGAACAGAATCTACAAGAATTATGGGATATCATGAAAAGGCCAAATTTAAGAATTATTGGGATTGAGGAAGGCTTAGAGAAACAAACCAAAGGAATGAACAATCTATTCAATGAAATAATATCAGAAAATTTCCCAAATCTGAAGAATGAAATGGAAAACCAAGTACAAGAGGCTTATAGAACTCCAAACATACAAAATTACAACAGACCCACACCAAGGCACATTATTATGAAAATAACTAACATACAACACAAAGATAGAATTTTAAAGGCCGTGAGAGAAAAGAATCAAATTACATTCAGAGGGAAACCAATAAGAATATCAGCAGATTTTTCAATCCAGACCCTAAAAGCTAGAAGGGCCTGGAACAACATTTACCAAGCCCTGAAAGAAAATGGATGCCAACCAAGAATCTTATACCCAGCAAAACTTACCTTCAAATTTGACGATGAAATAAAATCATTCCATGATAAACAAAAGCTAAAGGAATTTACAGAAGAAAGCCAGCATTACAGAACATTCTCAGCAAAATACACCATGAGGAAGAGATGAAAAACAATGATGCAAATCAGCAACAAGAGGTGCTAGTCTAAAGGAATAGCCAAATAAAGGAGAAACCAAATCATGTCAAAAAACAAATATGAGTCAAATGACTGGGAATACAAATCATATCACAATAATAACCCTGAATGTTAATGGTCTGAACTCATCAATCAAAAGACGTAGATTGGCAGATTGGATTAAAAAGAAAAATCCAACAATATGCTGCCTGCAAGAGACTCATCTCATAGAAAGAGATACCCATAGACTAAAGGTGAAAGGATGGGGAAAAACATACCATGCACACGGACACAGCAAAAAAGCAGGAGTATCCATCCTCATTTCACATAATGTGGACTTCAAGCCAAAACTAGTCAGAAGGGATAAAGAAGGACATTTCATACTGCTTAAGGGAAGCATAAATCAGCAAGACATAACAATCATAAATATCTATGCCCCGAACATTGCTCATCTACGTACGTCAAACAAATCCTTCTCAATTCCAGAAATCAAATAGACCACAACACAATAATACTAGGAGATTTTAACACGCCTCTCTCACCACTGGATAGATCTTCCACACAAAAATTGAATAAAGAAACCATAGATCTCAATAACACAATCAACAATTTAGACTTAACCAACATATATAGAATATACCATCCAACAAAGAACGAATACACTTTCTCCTCAGCAGCACATGGATCCTTCTCTAAAATAGACCATATTTTATGCCACAAAGCTACCGTTAGCAAATACAAGAAGATAGAGATACTACCTTGTACTCTATCAGATCATAATGGATTGAAATTAGGAACAAATGACAGAATAAAAAACAGGAACTTCTCCAATACCTGGAGATTAAATAATACACTATTATATGATGAATGGATAACAGAAGACATCAGGAGGGAAATAAAAAAAATTCTTAGAAGTAAACGAGAACAAAGACACATCATATCAAAATCTCTGGAACACTATGAAAGCAGTACTTAGAGAAGATTTATTTCATGGGGTGCATTCAAAAAAAGAAGTAGAAATCAACAAATAAACGACTTAACACTACAGCTCAAAGCCCTAGAAAAAGAAGAGCAGATCAATACCAAAAGTAGTAGAAGACAGGAAATAGTTAAATCAGAGCCGAAATCAACGAAATTGAAACAAAAGAAACAATTGGAAAAATTAACAAAATAAGTAGTTGGTTCTTTGAAAAAATAAACAAAATTGATAAACCCTTAGCCACACTAACAAAGAGAAAGAGGGAGAAAACTCAAATTACTAAAATTCGGAATGAACAAGGAAACATCACAACAGACACAAGTGAAATACAAAACATAATTAGAAGCTATTTTGAAAATCTATACTCCAACAAAACACAAAACCTCGAAGACATCAACAAATTTCTAGAGATATATGAATTACCTAAAGTGAATGAGGAGGACATACACAACTTAAATAAATCAATTTCAATCAATGAAATAGAAGAGGTCATCAAAGGCCTACCAACAAAGAAAAGTCCGGGAACAGATGGGTTCTCAGTCAGTTCTACAAAACCTTTAAAGAAGAGCTCATTCCAATACTCCTCAAAATATTCCATGAAATAGAAGAGGAGGGAACTCAAAAAACTCTACAACAAGAATACAAATAATCCAATCAACAAGTGGGTTAAGGAAATGGACACTTCGAGAAGAAGATGTACAAGCAATCAACAGATATATGAAAAATGTTCAACATTCCTAGTAATAAGGGAAATGCAAATCAAAACTACCCTAAGATTCCATCTCACCCCAATTAGAATGGAATAATACTCCACAATGAAGAATGATAAAATTATGGCATTTGCATGCAAATGGATGAAATTGGAGAATATCATGCTAAGTGAGATAAGCCAATCTCAGAAAGAGAAATTAGGAAAACTACACCATTCACAATAGCATCAAAAAAATAAATACTTGGGAATCAATCTCACAAAAGAGGTGAAAGACCTCTACAATGAGAACTACAGAACACTAAAGAAAGAAATTAAAGAAAACCTTAGAAGATGGAAAGATCTCCCATCTTCCTGGATAGGCAGAATTAATATTGTCAAAATGGCCATACTACCAAAAGTACTATACAGATTCAATGCAATTCCAATTAAAATCCCAATGATGTACCTTGCAGAAATAGAGCAAGCCATTATGAAATTCATCTGGAAGAATAAAAAACCTAGAATAGCTAAAGCAATCCTCAGTAGCAAGAGCGAAGCAGGGGGTATTGCAATACCAGATCTTCCACTCTACTAAAAAGCAATAGTAACAAAAACGGCATGGTATTGGTACCAAAATAGACAGGTAGATCAGTGGTACAGAATAGAGGACATGGACACAAACCCAAATAAATACAATTTTCTCATACTAGACAAAGGGGCCAAAAATATGCAATGGAGAAAAGATAGCCTCTTCAACAAATGGTGCTGGGAAAACTGGAAAAACATATGCAATAGAATGAAATTAAACCCCTATCTCTCACCCTACACAAAACTCAACTCAAAATGGATCAAGGACCTCGGAATCAGACCAGATACCCTGCATCTTATAGAAGAAAAAGTAGGTCCAAATCTTCACCTTGTTGGCTTAGGATCAGACTTCCTTAACAGGACTCCCATAGCACAAGAAATAAAAGCAAGAATGAACAATGGGATAGATTCAAACTAAAAAGCTTTCTCTCAGCAAAGGAAACTATCAGCAATGTGAAGAGAGAGCCTACAGAGTGGGAGAATATCTTTGCCAACCATACTTCAGATAGAGCGCTAATTTCCAGAATCTATAAAGAACTCAAAAAACTCTACACCAAGAATACAAATAATCCAATCAACAAGTGGGTTATGGAAATGGACACTTCACAGAAGAAGATGTACAAGCAATCAACAGATATATGAAAAATGTTCAACATTCCTAGTAATAAGGGAAATGCAAATCAAAACTACCCTAAGATTCCATCTCACCCCAATTAGAATGGCAATTATCAAGAACACAAGCAACAACAGGTGTTGGGGAGGATGTGCGGAAAAAGGAACACTCATACATTGCTGGTGGGATTGCAAATTAGTGCAGCCACTCTGGAAAGAAGTGTGGAGATTCCTCAGAAAGCTTGGAATGGAAACACCATTTGACCCAGCTATCCCACCCTTGGCCTATACCCAAAGGACTTAAAATGAGCATACTACAGAGATACAGCCACATAAATGTTCATTGCTGCTCAATTCACCATAGCCAGATTGTGGAACCAACCTAGATGCCCTTCAATTGATGAATGGATGAAGAAACTGTGGCATATATAAACAATGGAATAATACTCCACAATGAAGAATGATAAAATTATGGCATTTGCATGCAAATGGATGAAATTGGAGAATATCATGCTAAGTGAGATAAGCCAATCTCAAAAAACTAAAGGAGAAATGATCTCGTTGATAAGCGGATGAGGACGTATAATGGGGGTGGGAGGGGTAAGCATTAGGTTTAGGGTTAGGTTTAGGGTTAGGGATAAGGAGTGTGGTAAGAATGAAGGAAAGAAGGACTGTATAGTGGGAAAAGAGGGGTGGGAGGGGTGGGGGGAAGGGAAAAAAATAATGAATCAAACATCATTGCCCTATGTAAACGTATGATTACACAAATGGTATGCCTTGACTTCATGTACAAATAGAGAAACAACATGTATCCCATTTGTATACAATAATAATAAAAAAAGAATGATGTTGGTCATGTGCTTAGCATAAATAGCCTTTACAATGTTCAGGTATGTTCCTACTATCCCTATTTTTTCTAGTGTTTTGAGCATGAAGGGGTGTTGTATTTTGACAAACGCTTTCTCTGTGTCAATTGAAATAACCATATGATTCTTATCCTTAATCTATTGACATGATGGATTAAGTTTATTGATTTATGAATTTTGAACCATTCTTGCATTCCAGGGATGAGCCCCACTTGATTGTGGTGCACAATTTTCTTAATATGTTTTTGGATACAATTTGCCAATATTTTGTTAAGGTTCTTTGCATCTATATTCATCAAGGATATTGGTCTAAAATTTTCTTTCCTTCATGTGTCCTTGTCTGGTTTGGTTATGAGGGTGATATTAGCTTCATAGAATGAGTTTGGTAGGGTACCCTCGTTTTCTGTTTCCTGGAATACTTTGAGAAGTATTGAAATGAGTTCTTCTTTGAAGGTCTTGTAGAAATCAGCTGAGAATTCATCTGGTCCACGGCTTTTCTTGGATGGTAGATTTTTAATGGCTTCTTCTATTTCATTGCTTGATATTGATCTGTTTAAATTGTCTATGTCTTCCTGGTTCAGTTTGGGAGGAGCATATGTCTCTAGAAATTTGTCAATATCATCAGTAGTTTCTATTTTGTTGGAATACAATTTTTCAAAGTAGCTTCTCATTATGTTATGTATCTCAGTGATGTCTATCATGATATTTCCTTTTGCATCATGTATTTTAGTAATTGGATTCTTCTCTCTCCTTCTCTTTGTTAGTGTGGCTAAGGATTTGTCTATTTTGTTTACTTTTTCAAAGAACAAACTTTTTGCTTTTGTCAATTTTTTTTTTCAAAAGAAAAAGTTTAATTTAAAAAAATCAAGTACTACATGAAAATCAACAAGGAAAAAAGAAACAGTCACAGTTGGTGACCCATGTGATTCCAAGGTGTCAGAAGTTGTGCTGTTACAAATTCTAGGAAATATTTATAAGTAATTAATGACAAGGGCAAGGTCAACCAGCTGGAGACTTTCCAAACAATGGTGGTTTGGTTACTAATTCTATGGACATAAATGACATCGTCCTGCCCCTTTCAGGACATGGTTAGGGTCTTGTAAAACGTACTTCCATGAAGCTTTTGTCAATTTTTTGAATAGTTTCATTTGTTTCAATTTCATTGATTTCAGCTCTGATTTTAATTATTTCCTGTCTTCTACTACATTTGCTGTTATTCTGTTCTTCTTTTTCTATGACTTTGAGCTGTAATGTTAAGTCATTTAGTTATTGACTTTTCATTCTTTTCTGGAATGCACTCCAAGCAATGAATTTTCCTCTTAGTACCACTTTCATAGTGTCCCAGAGATTTTGATATGTTGTATTGTCATTCTCATTGACCTCTAAGAATTTTTTAATCTCCTCACTGATGTTTTTTATTATCCAAATTTCATTCAATAGCATATTATTTAGTCTCCAGGTGTAGGAGTAATTTCTCTCTTTTATTTTGTCACTTATTTCTACTCTCAGTCCATTATGATCTAATAGAACACAAGGCAGTATATCTGTTTTTTTGCATTTCCTAAGGGCTGCTTTGTGGTATAACACATGGTCTATTGTCGAGAAGATTCCATGTGCTGCTGAGAAGAAAGTGAATCCGCTCTTTGATGGATGGAATATTCTATGTATGTCTATTAAGTCTAGGTTATTGATTGTGTTATTAAGTTCTATGGTTTCTTTGGTTGGATTTTGTTTGGAAGATTTATCTAGTGGTGACAGCAGTGCATTAAAGTCAACCAGAATTATCGTGTTGTGGTCTATGTGATTCCTAAAATTAAGAAGGATTTGTTTGATGTACAGGGATGCACCATTGTTTGGGGCATAAATATTTACTATCATTATGTCTTCCTGATTTATGGATCCCTTAATCGGAATGAAATGTCTTTCTCTATCCCTTTTGACTAACTTTGGCTTTAAGTCCACTTTATCTGATATAAGGATGGAAACCCCCGCTTTTTTTCTGATTCCATGTGCGTGGTAAGCTTTTTCCCATCCTTTCACCTTTAGTCTGTGAATGTATTTTTCTATGAGATGAGTCTCTTGCAGGCAGCATATTGTTGTGTCTTTCTTCTTAATCCATTCTGCCAGTCTATGTCTTTTGATTGATGAGTTTAGGCCATTAATGTTCAGGGATATTATTGAGATATGATTTGTATTCCCAGTCATTTGGCTTATTTTTGGTTTCTAAGCTGGCTTGGTTTCTCTTTGAGTGGTTTTTCTTTAAGATAGTTCCTCCCTTTGCTGACCTACATTGTTGTTTTTCATTTTCTCCTCATGGAATATTTTGTTGAGAACATTCTGTAATGCAGGCTTTCTATTTGTAAGTTCTTTTAACTTTTGTTTATCATGGAAGGATTTTATTTCATCTTCAAATCTGAAGGTTAGTTTTACTGGGTATAGGATTCTTGGTTGGCAACTATGTTCTTTCAGAGCTTGAAATATGTTGTTCCAGTCCCTTCTAGCTTTTAGAGTCTGGGTTGAGAAGTTGGCTGCTATCTGTATTGGTCTCCCCCTAAATGTAATCTGATGCTTTTCTCTCGTGGCCTTCAAAATCCTATCTTTATTTTGAATGTTAGGCATTTTCATTATAATGTGCCTTGGTGTGGATCTGTTGTGATTTTGTGCATTTGGTGTTCTGTAAGCCTCTTGTATTTGATTTTCCATTTCATTCTTCAGGTTTGGGAAATTTTCTGATATTATTTCATTGAATAGGGTGTTCATTCCTTTGGTTTGTAACTCTGTGCCTTCCTCAATCCCAATAATTCTTAAATTTGGTCTTTTCATGATGTCCCATAGTTCCTGGAGATTCTGTTCATGAATTCTTACCATCTTCTCTGTTTGGGCAACTTTATTTTCAAGGTTAAATATTTTGTCTTCATTGTCTGAGGTTCTGTCTTCCAAGTCGTCTAGTCTTTTGGTGATGCTTTCCATTGAGTTTTTTATTTGGTTTAGTGTCTTCTTCATTCCAAGGAAATCCATTTGGTTTATTTTGAGAATCTCTAACTCTTTGTTGAAATGATCTTTTGCTCCCTGCAGGTGCTCTTTCAGCTCGTTGGCACTATCATTCATTGCCTGCATTTGCTCTCTTATCTCATCCTTTGCTTCACGAATCATCTTAATCATGTATAATCTGAAGTCCTTTTCTGACATTTCTTCTATCATACTGTCATTGGATTCTATTAATATAGAACCTAGATTTGTTTGGATCATTTTCTTCCCTTGTTTCTTCATGTTGTTCACATATCTTCCCCTCTAGCAGTGCAGATTTGGGGTATTGCAGATTTCCCCCTATAGGCTTACAGTGGCCCTGTAGGTTTCCAAAATGCTTTCTTTAAGGGGAGATCAATATTGGTAGTGCCCAAATCAGACACCATGCAATTCTAGAACAAATAGCCCCTATGGGGACAATAACAAAATTGTCATAGCAAACAAAATGAGTTCAATCCTAGAACAAATAGCCCCTATGGGGACAATAACAAAATTGTCATAGCAAACAAAATGAGTTCAAATATCATCTTCAGTAATACAAAGTGGTTTGCGATAAGGTCTGCTGTTTCCAATGGAGGACAAAGAGGATGCAGAGGGATGTAGAATGTTGCTGTTAATGGGATAAGAAAAGAATAAACAGAAGTTCTAGAAAATAGAAAGGGTGAGGGTGTAATCAAAAGAAATCGGATGTTAGCATGCAAAAAAGGGAGAAAGAGACCGAGGGAACAGGTAAACAAAAAGAAAAGAGAGCAAGAAAAGTAAAGAAAAAAAACTTAAATATTTTAAAAAGGAGAAAAAAGAAAATCTACTGTACAAAAGTCGTATACCAATGAAACCTCTCAGTGTTCAGTAGCCTGATGCATGAGGGGTAGCTGACAATGAGCCTCAAGCCTCCAGCTGGCATCACAGGATGGGATCTGCCCCACCCAAAGATCAGATGGGAGTCACAATGGAAAATAACTGCTGTATAAATTGATGTTGACTACAGCAGATATTAATTGGCAGAAAAAGAATCAATGTTTGTGAACATAGAATAATGCAAATTAAACAGGCAGAATAGGAAAAAATGAAAGAAAAATAAATAAAGCCCATAAAACAGACACAGATCATTGTAGAAAAGACTGACAGTTGAATGCTTCCCATAAAGTTCAGGGTACAGGAATGTCAGCTCTCATGATTTCTATATGAAACTGTGATCTATTTCTATCAGTCAGGCACTATCTACCTGTTACCACTCAGTAGCCCACTAATATTAATCCATCAAATGAATTAAACCACCAATGAAGTTAGAGCTCTCATAAAATAATCATAGCAACTCTGACTATTCCTGTGTTACATAACATATGAATGGTTGTGGGGACATCTTGGGCCTGAACCACAATACTTCACTCTCATTAATTTTACTTGGGATGGTTTGCATGACCTCTGTCATCAAGATTTTGTATTCATCAAATCAAACATTTTTTCTCACCTTCTCTCATAGAAAATCAAAGACTTCAATGAGTATTGCAAACAACATATTCTGTAAAAATTGGCAAGACACTTAGCAGAGATACTCTGATTTATTTATACAGTATTTAGAGATCAGTGTCCAAAGTTGACTGCAGTTCCTTGCCCACAAGAAGAATTTTCACAAAGTAGATCATTAACAAATTTAATTGCAGAAAGCAGTTCACCAAATATCTCCCTCAGTGATTTAAAGGAAAGAGTAACCTACCTAACTTCATGATGACTAGGGGATACTAGCTGCATGGACTTGCCAAAGACATGAAGAGGGGACCATTAAGGAGAAAGTGAGGTCAGGATCAACAGCCTTTGCTGTGTCACAGGGAAAGACAATAGAACACTTTTTCTTTGAATTTATCTAGGTACAACCACTTTGCCTTCAGTCAGGAAGAGTCATTCAGCCACCATGGCTTTTCAGGACCTCCTAGATCAAGTTGGTGGTATGGGGAGGTTCCAGATAATTCAGATGGCTTTTCTTCTTCTCTGCAATGCCATGGTATTCCCTCATGTTATATTGGAGAACTTCACTGCTGTCATCCTTGGTCATCGCTGCTGGGTCCACATACTCGACAATGACACAGTCTCTGACAATTCCACTGGGACTCTCAGCCAGGACACCCTCCTGAGGATCTCCATCCCACTAGACTCAAACCTGAGGCCAGAGAAGTGCCGGCGCTTCATCCACCCACAATGGCAGCTCCTTCATCAGAATGGGACCTTCTCAAACATGAGTGAACCAGACACGGAGCCCTGCATGGATGGCTGGGTATATGATCGAAGCTCCTTCATCTCCACCACCGTGACTGAGGTAATAGGCTTCATTTTCCTCTCATGAGTGCTTGACCTGGGTGTGTAGAAACAATGAAAATAATGAACATGCTTTGAGCTGCTGATCGCCATATGAGTGCTGGTTTTTCCTTTTTTTTTTTTTTTTTCAGAACCTGTTGATTCTTTATGCAATATGGGACACATCCTTAGTGTAATGATAAATAAAAAATATGAACCAAGTGTCTTGGTGCTTTTATTCTTGTGAATATCACAGATAAAGCAAGTAAATCACGTGTCTTGTTAAAAATGTTAGACTAAGTCAGTAATACCCTGCTTTGATTGCCAATTAGATATATATGGTGAGGTGATCAAAAACTGAGTAACCAGACTGGACTCCTAGAGCAATCCCATGAGAAGGTATGCACTGATGTTCAGGGTTCAGTACATTCTTCAAGGTCCTTGAATTGTGGCCAAATTTGAGAACTTCTCATCATAGGGTTGAAAGTGATCATTAATGTAACCCACAGGTGGAAGGCAGTTTTCCTAGATAAATTTTTTTAACTGAGGTCTGGATGGTATAATTCAACTATATTTGAAGAGTGAAACTGTAGAAGAGGACAGGGGCCTGATCTCTTGAAAACTGCAGGTGGTGTGAAGGTGTTTTGTTATGCTGGTTTCCTTGTCTTCCAGTGGGACCTGGTGTGTGAATCTCAGTCACTGAATTCAGTGGCTAAATTCTTCTTCATGGCTGGAATATTGATGGGAGACATTATATGTGGCCATTTGGCAGACAGGTGAGTGTCTCTGGTTCCCAACTCTCTCTTCCCATGGGTACTCTTATTGACTGATGAATCATTTGTGCATATGAAAAAAACTAGTGTCCTAGAGGTACCTTTTCTCCAGGGATGTACAAACACAAATGCTAAATTTCCTTCAGTATGATGAGTGCTACTTTTAAATATTTGAGTCCTGAGTGCAGATGTGGAGGTGTTTTACTACAGGGTTTCTAAAGAAGATGTCACAGCATGGGATTTTAAAGATCACAGAGTTAACAATGGGAACACAGAGGAAGATGTGTCAGCACATTGGATCCAGCTTGTTTGAGAGTGCTGGTAGGGAGAAGAACATTGTCAGTGTTGCCCAGGAGCATCATGCTCAGTCCCTTGGGGACACTGCACCAAATGCTTCTGGTGGCCTGAGTGGCCAATGTAGGATGGGTGGAGTGTCCCATTCCTTCTGCAGAGTCCATACAAAGTCAGTTGTGGTGTGTAGGAACCATGCCAGTCACCTTCACTTTTGCTTTTGCCAAAACAGTGTTTGAGAGATGACTTTTTCAATCATGTAGTATAATGAAGCTATTGACAACTGGTTTCACAATTCGTGGTACGAGAATCTTGATCCTGTGCCTTTGAATATCTGTTTTGAAATGACAGCCATTACCCTTATTCTATTTTTGAAATGACAGACAACCATTGCCCTTATTCTTTATTGCCTATTACTTACTTTTCAAGGCTATAATGTAGTCTTTTGTAGCTTTAACTGCCTTGTACTAATCACTGCTATGTAGAATTTCTTTTCTTAAAGAATTAGAAAAAAAATCATTGAATATGAAGAATATTCTTGGTGTTTCAATAGTCACTTTTATGATATCTTTATCATATCTGAGATTATAGACATCTTATATTTTTAATCTCACATAGAAATTTGACTTAGGTCAGTTGCTATGCATGTACAATAAATAAAGTTGAAATCTTCAAAATATAATGTTCTCAACAGTGGCCCATTATTGCATGAAAGCAAGCACTTGTGTGACTAGAGCCATTTCTTATGTATTCCACACATTCTTTGTCTATATTTTTGCCTAACTTTTTTTATCCTTGCCTTTTGTCTACAACTATTGGTAAAACAAATCTTCAATTTACTTGTATACTGACTTTATGAGCTGCCTTCATGATAAATTCACAAATGAAGAACCATTTCATAAAGAATAAATTCATGAATAAAGAATAATAGGACCTTCAAGTTTGAGGAGCTAATAAATAATACAAAATAAAAGTAAATTGAAAAAAGTCACTAGCATGCAAGGTACTTCCAGCACACCAAGTAGTTCTCCCACATATGAGCTATAGGAGTCTCAAAAGGAGAAAAGAGAGAGAGAGTAATGAGCAGAGAGAGTATTTGAAAAAGTTTTACAATATGCAAATATCAGTGGTTCTAAAAGTTTCATTTTAGATCGCTAAAATTTTTATTACATGATTGTATCTTCTGCAAATAAGTATAATTTAACTTATTGATTTTGCATCTTTTGCCTTTGACTCTTTTCTCCACAGCAGCTAGGATCTTCAGAACAATACTCAATGACACTTGTGAGAGCTGACATGCTGGTTAAATTGATGATCTTTAGTGAATGTATCATGCATTTGCCTGCTGAATGTGACATTAACTGTATACAGGTCTAGTAGGTTCCCTTAAGTTTCAGGAAGTCTCCTTTTATCTCTAGTTGTTGAGTGCCTTTCTAATGAAAGACTTTGGATTTGATATCCAATCTTCTTTGGAGAATAGTGTGTCTTAATCCATTCTGTACGTCTAGCAAAATACCTGAGACTGGGTAATTTATATATAATTGAATTGTGTTTCTCACAGGTCTGGAGACTGGAAAATCCAAGGTCAATGCACCAGTTCATTGGGTCACTGGTAGGGTCTTCCTCTCTGCTGTTTTGATGGCTCCTTTTTGTTGTACCTTCTCATGGCCGAGAAGGCAAGAAGGTGTTCTCATATTGTGAAAGGGGCAATATCTCATTCAAATGGGAAAAAATTATCATAGGAATGATTTCTGATGAAGTTGAGGCATTAGAATTCCTAGAAAATCACTCAAATAAGTGTGTCACATATGGAAAAAACAGAAAATGGAAAAGGAGATAAAGAAAGGTAGTAAAACAAAATGTGGTGAGGCTATCAATAATAAATAGGAATTATACAACAGGAAACAAACAGAAATCTGCAAGTGAAAACTACAATAAATGGCAAAGAATCAATGTATGAATTTGAATAAAGAACAGTAGGAATTATCAGTCTGAGTTTCCAGAAAAAAATACTAAATTATAATTAACAGTAGACTGAAGAAAGTGAATGAAATGCAAGGTCTTTCAGAGCACCATTCAGTGCACTCACATATGCACTATGGGAGTCTCAGAAGGAGAACAAAGAGAAAAGAGGACTGAGAAATTATATGACAAAAATCTCACAAAATACAAATCCAATTGTGTCAATAAAATCTAATTGGTGAACTCAAAGACCTTCACTATGACACATAATAAAAATTTTTATCTCAGAGTAAAAAAGAGAATCTCCAATGAAACAATAAAGGAGTGATTTTTCACATACAATGGATCCTCAAAAGAATGTAAGATAATTTTCCTTCAAAAAATATGGAAGCATCCCAGCCTCCTCCTCTCACTAAGGGTCATTCTACTGTGTAATCTATGCATCTGCAATTCCATGTTTTACAAAAGAAGACAGATGGGCTTATGCATCTTAATTTACATTTATCTGTGCTGCCTCTTTCTCTCCTTTCATGGACTTACCATTAATTTGGGGGATCCAAGCACATTACTCTTTGTATTGCTACCTCACATTTCTAATTTCTACATACTGCTTCATTCTGGGGATCCATAACAGTGTTTGTGAGCCTTCTATGGGTAATGAACAACCAGATTATGGCCGATTGCATCATTCCAAACCTAAGGAAAAGGTCAACCTTATATGACTTTTTCCTATCAGAAAATACATGTTATATTTTTACATATCTGTTTGTTGCCCAAGGCCAACAAACCAAACTCAGCAGAGAGGGACTCTTGCCCAATCCATCAGCAACTTGGATGTACCACATCACAGATGTTTGTATTATGTCATGTTAGCCATAATTTGTGCAGTTCTTGAGTCCAAAGGGCTGATTCAAATACTTTATACACAACATTGACTCTTCATAATGCTATGTGTATGATTTAGTGCAAGAGATATTTATGATGTGTTAATATCTCTAACACTGCAGCATGACTTATATAGCTTGAATTGGTGTCAAACTACTGGTAACCAATTTAAGAATTCTTGGTCACACACTACCTATTTAAAAAGAGGAAGATTTTCTTTTGAGAATATCTGCTGCTGATCATTTGTGGATTTATTTATAGGTGTGAGGTGCTTTCTCTGTCCCAAGTTTTACCAGTTGTTATTGTTCCAAAATCCTATCTTTCCCTTTTCCATAGGTTTGGGAGGAGGTTACTTATGATGTGGAGTCTATTCCAGCTGGCCGTCACGGAAACCTGTGCTGTTTTGGCTCCCACCTTCCTGGTTTACTGCTCACTACGCCTCCTGGCTGGCATGTCCACCTCAACTATCCTGACAAATACTGTTCTTCTCAGTAAGTTGGCACTGACTCTTGGACATTAACTAAATTTGTCTTTGACCTTCATATTCTACCTTTGCATGAAGTAAACACTCAGTGATATTTTCTTTCAGTTGTAGAATGGACAACCCCAAAATACCAAGCTACAGTAACAACAGTGGCATTATTGTCTGCTAGTATTGGACAGATCATATTGGGAAGCCTAGCTTATGGTATTCGAAACTGGCATACTCTCCAACTGGTTGTGTCTATACCCATTTTCTTCTTATTTATTTCCTCAAGGTATGAACCAAATTTCCTCTTTCCCTTATGGGTTCATGGAATGGGAATGTGGGTGACATCAGGACATAAACATTCATTTTGTCTTAGTTCTACACCTGAGCATGTGCTCTCAGAACAGTTTTCTATGTGTGATTTTGAAGCAGGGCAAGTAGGACTGTCAGGTGAAATTGAGGAGACTGAATAATCTTTCTTTCTTTCGTTAGGAGCTAGGAGAGCTTACTGGAGGAATATATTCTTAGAGTATGTAGTGTGGACAGAACAAATGCTTCTACCCTGGTATCTGAGGGAGTCTGGGCTAATAAGCCATCTTGAGTTTTTGCCTTTGATGCGCTTTTTGTTGGAGTGGCTTATGCTAAGCAGGATGACAGACAGATATTTGAGCCTTGCCAATAATCCTTATTGCATATGGGTCAAAATCTCATTCCTGAGTTTTACATTAGACACATGAGACATAAGTAATATGTTTGGGATCTTAAATAGGAACTTCCCTTGATTTGGTTACTCTAGTCGAACCTGGGTCTCTGTGCATGTTTCATGGAATGGTTGGGAAATCTTTGAAAAATTAGATCTTGCTGTTCATATTTCAGGGAAGTTGGCACTTTTCATAATGTAAGATGGGGTAATTAAAGAGAGGTCCTTAGGTTCACATGCTCTTTGCTAGAGGAGGAGGGTGGGGTCTCCTGAGGAAGGGTCCCCAATTGTTCCTGCCTAATTCCTCCATGACACACATTGCCCTGAAATTCCTAGAGGAGTGATAAGGGCAGAAGTTTAGTCTTTTGAATATTCTTCTTGTGGATTTGGATGTTGTCCCGCCTAACTTGGGACCTTGACTCTTTTCTATACTTAGCCCTGAAAATGGATGCCCAAGTGGCCAAGAGTTTATTCAGTGGCAGGGATGGGCACAAATTTATGTGAAGCCATCATCTGAGGATAGTGTATACATGGAAAGAAACAAAACAGAAAGGCAGAATAAAACACAAGGGCTAACACACAGGGGAAATAAGCAGGAGGGAACCAGGTGTGGGAGGATCCATGAAATTATGGACTACCCCAGAGAGGCAAAATCAGCAAAAGCACTTGTGGTTAAGTTGACAACTTGGATCATCACTTTGGCTATTGCATGACAGGGCTTGGTGTCAGTCTGGAGTATAAGGAAGAATGGGAAGGTTCCTGTTGGGCACAGTGTGAGTATGAGAAACTTCATCCTTGAGGGATGAAGCAAGAATGTGCACAGATAACAAGGGGAAGCCACAGCAATGTTACTACCCAAAATAAATGGTCTCTAAATCCCTGTGCATTCACACTGATCCAGCAATCTGGATCAGCATCTCTGGGTTGTTTGTGACACAGTGGTTTTAGATCCGCTCACAACTGTAGGATAGAGTGGCTTCTCTTATGGTTGGAGCCAATCCTGGTTTGAGTCTGGACATATGGACCCAAGAGTGCATCTGCCAAGTGTGGCCTTCAGTTGGTGAGGAGAACCAGCCTGTTGGTGGTTTTGCACTGTTGTCTCGCCTCCATCTGTGGTAAGTCTTAGAGTGAATTACAGTATATCAGTTAGGGTTCTATGACCAGAAGCCAGATAGTAGCATAAAGGTTGTCTGCTAACGCGAGAGCTGGAGAAACCAGGAAATGCTCAGCCCAAGAATCCGGAACCCCAGAACAAGAGGGGCCAATCACTTAGCCCCAGGTCAGAACTGAAGGTCTGGAACTCCCTGGAGACTCACTGGTAAGAGTCCACTTTGGAAAGAGAAGGAGCTGGATTCTTATAGCTTTGGGCGATGGCAACAGCCATCAAAACACCCATTCAAGAAAAATTGAGCTTGTATCTGCAGCTGCTATCTTGATCTTCCAAATTTTGGTTCATATTTCAAATAAGATAACTAGTAAAAACTTGTGAAAATTATATCTCAAGTGTTGCAAGATATATTCTTGTACCAAAAGGTATTCTGTTTATGTGAAATTTCTATTTAACCTAGTGTTATACTTACTATATTAGACAAAAAGTAAGATATATCATTATATTCATGTTACAGATAAAAAAAATCACTTTTAAGACTTTGTTTTACAAATCAAATTAACTATAAGTACTCTGATTTAATTTTCAAAGACAAGTGACCACAAAGCAGAATAGGAATAAATTATATCCTGAATATTCAGGAATTTCCAGTTTGTTCTTGCTTGGAAATTTTAATTGGCAGTGTGCAAATAGAATTTTCTCAAAGCATTTTCCATTACAGCAGAAGCAATTGTAAATTAGCTTCCACCATGCCGTATATTTGTGTGCATGGCTTTGCAAAGAAATTCCCTACAGAGATTTGGGTGCTTTCATTCTTGGAGGTGATAATGGATGAGAGAAAGAAGAAATTTCCCTCCATAACTACTTTTGTAGGTTTGAAGTGCCATTTTTCATTAGACCATTACTGTTAAAAATAGTAGTTGGGTTCATTCTGACAAAATCCTACATGCATTCCTCCAGAGCTCTTTAATGAAGGAACAGCACTGTTTCTCTAGTTGGAGTATGAATGCAGACGAGAAACCTTACATAGTTGATCCAGGGCTCTCCTTTCTTTCATCTTTATGAAGACTTAAGACAGGCTTGGATGTTTATCCTCCCAAGAGGCTAGTTCAGAAAGGAGGCCTATTTGGTGAGAAATGACTCGGAGAGATGATTACAGATTAATACAGTGAGATGAGTTCAAGAAGACCAGACAGTGTACCCTCTGGTGAACTTATTCATGATGTCATTCACCCCAGTGAATGCTCAGTGCCCCAGTGCTCTGAGCTCCATAGTCAATGTGTATCCAACCAAGAGGTGAGCTGATAGGGCTCATGTCTGCCTTCCCAGCTGTGCAGGTGCACTGCATGCAGGCATCATTTCCTGTATGCCCCACTGTGGTACCAGGCAACATGACAGCATGTTATTTTGCTTAGCTGAGCAAGTGCTGGGTATTCGATGGAAGGAGAAAGAAGGCAATGTGGAAAATAACATGTGAGAGTTGATTACACTTCCATCATTTTGATCAGGTGGGTGTCAGAGTCAGCTCGGTGGCTGATTATCAACAACAAACCTGAGGAGGGCTTACAGAAACTTAGAAAAGCTGCGCAGGTGAGTGGAATGCAGACTTCTGCAGACGTCCTAACCATGGAGGTGAGCAGGATGGGAGGTGCTTATGAGACAGGGAAGACATAGCCTGACATATTATCAATTAGTTTCCAAAGAGGTAATATGCTGTCACTGAAAAGCCTGGACAGAGACATTTTATTCAGAGGAGACAAACAGCCTGATTTGTTCTTCTGTTTGCTCCTCAAATTCAATGCATATATTTCACTTCCCAGGACTTTATTTTTATATTTGATTACTATATAAATTAACAGATAACACTGTATGTTTTAATCTTTAAAATGTGATGTTTTGAAGTACATATACAGGGTTTAACTCTAGCTAATTAATAGATGCATTACCTAACATATTTTCCCATAGAGAGCATATAGCATATACTTTACATTTTTAAAAGTCTACAATATATTGTCTTTGATCCTACAAGAGTTCTGAGAACTTTGACCAACATCTTATCCCTTTCTTCCTCCCCACCATGAGCAACCACAGTCTCTGGACACCATCATTATAGTTTCTTCTCCTATAAAATCATGTTTCATAGGTGCACTTATAAGTGTGATGATGTGGCATTCATCTTCCTGTTTCTGGATCATTTCACCTCAAATAAAGTCCTCCAGGGTCATCCTGTTGTCAGAAGCAAGCAACAGGGTTTCATACTTTCCCATGAATGAGTAGTATTTCACCACATGTAGTCAGATCCTCCTCTATATGCTCTGGAGTTCCAACAGCTTTTGATGGTCATTAGCATTTTCTATTTATAAACTACAAGCAGGGTAGCTTAATTTCTTTCATCTGATGTATGTCTTTTCTTTCTCTCTCCTGATAACTCTGAATACTTCTAGTTCTATGAGGAATAGTAGTGGTGGAGTGGCATACCTGTCTTATTCTATACATTACCAAGAAAGTTGTGTGCTGCACTGACACCCATAAGTGCAATGGTAGCTGTGGATTTATCACATATGACTTTTATTGTGTTGAGGAATGAACCTTGCATTCCTAATTGATTGACAGTTTTTCTGATAACACAATGTTTCAAATCATGCACAGCTTTTCAATGTCAATTGTACATCACTGACATAATTTGAGAAATAAAAAGAGTTTTTTGGTGTCCTCTGTCTATGATCACATTCATAAACATCTTCCCAAATCTCAGGTGATTTGTTTTATTCCTCTACTGGCTCTTGAATGTAGCTCTAAGTTTTTAGATGTATTCTGCCTTGGGTCTGTGCCTTTTGCCCTCCTTCCCTTATCTTTCTTTCTTCCTTTATTAGCATGCTCCATGACTCCCTGTTACAATTCTTTGACAGATTGGGGATAGAAACTTTAAAAGCTCCTGTCTTCAGAAAGATCACCCACACTGACCAGGTCAGTGGGTTTGATAAAACTAAAATTCCTGAGCAGCAAGCAAAGTGAATCCCAAGGTTGGAAACCTAACCTCGATGTAGGGATGGATGCTGTGAATGCATCTTGAATGTTGTAGTGTGTGAAATGTGTCTTTGAGGTTAGGGTAGAACTATCCATGCTTAAATATTCAGGGATATGTTTCTTTGCAGTTCAGTCAAGTCCAAATGGCTTCAGAAGGGCAAGGTCAGTGGTGCCCTGGTGAAATATTTAACTCCAACATTTGAAGATTTTGAAGAATGCTAGAATCCAGAATCGTGCAATCATTAATTTCTGTGGCTTGTTAAACTCCACAAAAGTCTATTTACACTTAAAATTATGACCTCAACAGGCTCATAAATCATTGAAAAAGTTAATAAAGAGCTCTTAAAAACATGAATGAAGTAACTATAGGTCTCCTATGTAGGCAAGACTGGAGAACTGAGACTGTTTCAGGCTTTTCCCCAAAGCATGGCATGATGATTGGCATAGAATGGAAGTTATAGAGAAAGATGCATTTGTAAAACATGAAGAACGAAGAAATACCCATTTGAATATATGGTAATTCCTCCCCAAGTAAGAGTGACCAGGAAGAACACACTAGGAGAGGTCCCAATGGTAGCTATCATCACTCACCTAAATATCTCTGGAAGCACCACTCATTTCTCTTAGAGCATCAAAACAGAGTTTTTACTAGCAAATTAAGCCATCATACCCTAATGTTTCACTGTGATATTCGAAGGGCTTGAAGGCCACACTTAGGCGTGGTAGCCCTCATCTGACATGCAATTTAAGGACTTCTTGGAGGCAATTCTTTTCTAGTAATAACACTGTAAAAATGACCAGTGATCATGAGTGTATGTGTGGGATGCAGAGAGCATCACCAGGAATGCCTCTCTAACACAAGCATAAAACCTGTATTCTGCTGCTGAATCTAGGGCTACAAGCTGTAAGGTCATTCCTGATGGTGTAGGATTCCCCAGGCAAGGGAGTAGCTCCAATTTTCAGAATTCCCTTCATCATGGAAGCTTTCTAGTGACAGTTGTAGTATTGTTGCATTTGTAGAGGAGGCATGACAATGGAGTTAAAATTTCTGAATAACTGATAAATTAATAAGTAGAAGCATTCTGGTAGAAGTAGTTTGATATGCATGTTTATAACCTACTAAGTGGCCTAGAAATTTTTTGAAAGAAATGAACTATTGTGTTGTTTGTTTTCCTACTTCTCTTCAACCTGATTCTTTATTTCTTATTCTTCTTTCAGTGACAAGGAAATTGAGCTATAGCAATATCAGTCACCTTGCCCAGGGTATACCACTATTAAGTGGAAAGGCCAATATAGCATTTCAGTAAAAACCAAGTCTGAGTTTAAATCAAATTAAAGCAAGATCCCCCTGATTCCAAACTCAAGTTAATTCCAGGCTCCTCTTTCATGGAGACACAATATGCAAGGTATTCTACAAAGTAGGATGACTAAAATAAAATAAATAAAAAGGATGACAAAAAAATAAAAGAAAAATGAAAAAAATAAATTGATAGAAAATGATTCTTCTTCCTGAGACAGAAAATTCATTTTCCTAACATTAGTAACTAGTAGAGAACTGACTGACTCTTCTATAACCCTATGATATGAATGGGACTTGGATTGGAATCTCACTACCTCATCATCTGGTTCCCTTTCTCATATAAATCTCAAACATACACACTCTTTTCAATGATCTACATTCCTCTCCAGTTCCTGCTTAATATGTCTTCATTGCACAATTTCCCTGAATTTCTTGTTATAGGAGAGGTTCACATACCACACCACTTCTATGCCTGCCATTGCTTCAATGTTTGTATTTTTCACTAAATATGATAGTTTTTGAACTTAAGCTCTGTGTGTGCTCAGTGCTTCCACAATACGTATCTGTTTCTGACAACTGAACAAGTTGTTTCTGTTATTTTCAAAGACTGTAAGATCCACCATGAAGGAGGAGCTGAAGGCAGCACAGATAAAACCTTCTCTGTGTGACTTGTTCCACACACCCAACCTGTGTAAACGGATCTGTCTCCTGTGCTTGATCAGGTAGGCTTCACACCATGCACTAGAAAGTAGTGGAGAATGAGTGTATTTCTTATTTCATTGTGTACAATATGTGGAGAGCACAGCTTTGGAGACAAAAGGTGAGGAGAATATAAAGAGCATTGTTATGGCTGGGGTATGGGTTATGAACAGACTGACACAGAACCATTGCACAGTGAGGAGTTCTGTTCATCATATCACACGGCGAGGTTCACACTGGAGACTGGTGCTGCAAACTTCTGTCCTGTACAACTTTTGTCTCTTATTTTCTTCATTGTTTGCTTTCCTTTTAAAGGTGGTAAAATTTGAAAGAGTGAATTGCATAAATATATGCAACTCAAGGAGTGTTTACATATGTAAAGATATATCCATCGCTCACACCAAGAACAGAAAATATTCAAAAATCCTAAAGACCCATCTTGTTTTTCCACAATATGCCTCACATCTCCCCAGGCTAAATATCACTGATGGTCTCCAGCATCATAAATTTGTTTTAGTATAATTATAAAATAATCTCCTGCAAGCAAATATTCCAAATAAGAGATATGCCTGTACATTTTAACACCAGCAAATAACTCATCCAGACTTATCTGCTGTTACCTTTAAGGGCTAACCCTCATGATGTGTCTTTCCTGTTTGTTTACTACAGATTTGCAACAATGGTGCCCACTTTTGGTCTTTTACTACACCTGCAGCACCTGGGAACCAATGTTTTCCTGGTTCAGATTCTCATTGGTGCAGTCAACATCCAAACAATTATTGTCTATTAGGACACTGAATCACATGGGCCGTCGAATAAGCCTATCCTTTTTCGCATCCATGGTGGGAATCATTTTTATGACGATTATACTTGTGCCTGAAGGTGAGGAAATAGCACATGGTAAAAAAGGAAATATCTTCCCCACTTTCCTGAGGATTTTTCAGGTTGTGGCTACAGGATTTCAATCAATTGGGTTCAAAGAATTCCCTGAAACCTGTTGGGCTTTTAGGACATTTTGCCATTGAATTGGTAGGAAATCAGCCAAAGGTCAGTAAAGTTGACAGAGATATGTGATTGTCCTCATATTGTTCAACAAGTTCCTTGAAACTGATGCCTCTGAGGTTTGAGTTTCTTTTGATCAGCATACGTCATTTCCACATTGGACAAGGACACTTCCTTGCAAACATGTAGGTCTAGACTCATCATGAGTTAATACAACCACACTGTATGTCCACTTCCTTTGCATATCTCTGTCTTATTACTTCACCTTCAGTGATTTATTCCTGTACACTATGTGTCCCCACATGAGTCTCATCTTAGGTCACCAGAAATGCAACCCGGATTTTGGGAGTCATCTTGACTTAAGGAATTAAATTCCCCTGTGGTCTAGTAGAGAAGAGGTGTATAGTGGTGACCACATATCAATCATGCTTTGCTCAGCTCCTTGTGTTGTAATGTGTTTTACAAAATCCAACATTGGTGGACTGTACTCCTCTCTCTATATCTCATTGGTTCCACAGACTTAACCCAGTAGCACTTTATGATTGAGCTGCATCCACTTCTTTCATTTTTAGACAAGGTATTGCTGATTTCTTAGGGCCTCTCAAACTTGCTGAGGTTATATTTGAACTCTTGGTCCTCCCACCAAGAGCACCTTATGAGATGCTTGGATTACAGGTGTGCACCACCATGACTGACTATATGTTCCACTCCTCTTGAATGTGAAAATACTGTCAGTTTCCTGCCCTGCAACAAGTCCACTCCAAGATTTAATGCTCTAATGAGATTTTTTTAATTGAGTAGAAAACTGACTTTTTGAAGTTTCCTTCAGTGTTTCCAAAGTCTGATATATTTTCCACACCAGAAGTACTTATTCTTGAGTCTTGAAACTTTGCTCTAGCTCAGGCTATTGTATAGGTTGTCCATTAATGTGGGATTCCGTCTTTTATGGCTGTCTTCTATAATCTTCACTCATGTCATACTGTTCATGGACCAGGTTGGGAACTCCTTGAGTGCCTGGGTGAGTGGGGAATTACCCCTCAGTATTCCCACATGACAGTCTTACCTTCCACACAAAGGCTGAGGAGACACTGGACGATAAGAAAGTGAGTTTCTCCTACATTCAGCATTTCTCTGCTTTCTTAACCAATCTTGAAGGGCAAGGTGCATGAATACAACTATTCAGAAACTTTTATTCCACCATCAACCAAAACTATGCAGTAGTCACATCTCTCAGTCTCAAATTTCACCTCAGTGCACTTTCTCCACAGTATATATTATACTGTGAAGATATCCAGTAAGGGTGTTTTCTGTTTGTAATTTGGGGGATGCAGATACCTTCAATTCAGATTTCCTGACTCTCCTGGGTCTTTCTCTTTCCAGAAATGCAGACCACACGTATGATTTTGACAGCCTTGGGAGGAGGATTTTCTTTTGCTTCTAATACCTGTTTGTTTACCCATACAAATGAACTGCTCCCCACTGTCATCAGGTACAAAGTCTCATAGGTTTCCTGTCAGAGTTAAAACATTTCTTCCCAGCTCAATGACTTATCAAGAGAAGAAAACAAAAGTAATCAATTGATAGCAATATAGCCAGTGTTTACCCAACATTAGCTTTTTGCTAGATACTTTTAGGTGTACTAATAAACCACTAAAGTAAATCTCATGAATTCTTTGGAGTCACCTAAATTGGACATGCTATTGTGCAACTCACAATTCCAT